>NC_092000.1:260096-355334 GCF_044704955.1 Pristiophorus japonicus
GGTGGGTTCATAATGGACAATGATGACTTTCAGTCCTGCCCCCACCCCTCCACCTCGGGTCTGGCCTCCCCCCTCCCCCCTCCCCCTCGGGTCTGGCCTCCCCCCTCCCCCCTCCCCCCACTGCTCTGTACTCACACACACCTCACCTGTCTGGCTTTGCTCACCCGTCTCCCTGTCTGTCTGGCAGGGCCACAGTGGTTCAGACTCTCGATGGGGAATGTGAAGGTGAAGCTATTTGTGTTCCGTGGAGTTGGCTGAGTGTCGGTGAGGGACAGAAAGTCAGAGTATCTAGTTGGAGGATCAGAGGCTGGCAGCAAGAGGCAGAATGGGCAGGAATGCTCAATTACATCGACAAACACCTCAAAGTTGCAAATTATATCAAATGTTTAATATTCCTGTCGTCATTGTTCAGTTACAGGGAGACACTAAACTAAAAATCATTTAAATCCAGCCTCTTGTGTATTTTCATCAATTTAAAAAGCACAATTTTCCTGGTCGTACTGATTTCCAAAGATTCATTTCTTCAGGATTCCTACAGAGTCGCTCTCGGCAATGTGAAGGAATGCTGGGATTGTCCAAATCTCCTCCTTAAATAGGCAAGTGGCACCAGTTCAAGCAGCTACTGTGAGCACAGGCTCCACCCTGGGCCCTGTGACAGAGCTCTGGGAGTATTACTGACATCACCGGGGAAACTTATACTAAAAAAGGAGCCATTCACCACACAGCAGAGTCTGTGACTCAGTTATGGTCTGAGATAGCCCAGCAATGGGCAAACATCGCAAAAATAGGCTGACTTTTACACAACAAAACCATCAGACTGACATCACCGTGGACCAGGAGCACATTACCTCAGATCAGCAAATTATTCATCCTCTCCTTCATACTCTACTAAAAACAGCAGCAAATACATCATGATAGTCTGCAATCATATTCTACATATCCAAGTCAGACTCCCATTCAACGTCACACACGTTGCTCATTACTACAATCAGACACACCGCTCACTGCTACAGTCAGGCACCGCTCACTGCTACAGTCAGACACACCGCTCACTGCTACAGTCAGACACACCGCTCACTGCTACAGTCAGACACACCGCTCACTGCTACAGTCAGACACACCGCTCACTGCTACAGTCAGACGCCCCGCTCACTGTTACAGTCAGACACACCGCTCACTGCTACAGTCAGACACCACTCACTGCTACAGTCAGGCACCGCTCACTGCTACAGTCAGACACACCGCTCACTGCTACAGTCAGACACCACTCACTGCTACAGTCAGGCACCGCTCACTGTTAGTCAGACACACCGCTCACTGTTACAGTCAGACACACCGCTCACTGCTACAGTCAGACACCACTCACTGCTACAGTCAGGCACCGCTCACTGTTACAGTCAGACACACCGCTCACTGCTACAGTCAGACACCACTCACTGCTACAGTCAGGCACCGCTCACTGTTAGTCAGACACACCGCTCACTGTTACAGTCAGACACACCGCTCACTGCTACAGTCAGACACCACTCACTGCTACAGTCAGGCACCGCTCACTGTTACAGTCAGACACACCGCTCACTGCTACAGTCAGACACACCGCTCACTGCTACAGTCAGACACACCGCTCACTGCTACAGTCAGACACACCGCTCACTGCTACAGTCAGACACACCGCTCACTGTTACAGTCAGACACCGCTCACTGCTACAGTCAGGCACCGCTCACTGTTAGTCAGACACACCGCTCACTGCTACAGTCAGACACACCGTTCACTGCTACAGTCAGACACCACTCACTGCTACAGTCAGACACACCGCTCACTGTTACAGTCAGACACCACTCACTGCTACAGTCAGACACACCACTCACTGTTACAGACAGACACACCAGTCACTGCTACAGTCAGACACCACTCACTGTTGCAGTCAGACACACCGCTCACTGCTAAGTCAGACATACCGCTCACTACTACAGTCAGACACACCGCTCACTGTGCCAACTGTTACAGTCAGACACCGCTCACTGCTACAGTCAGACACGCACTCAATGTTACAGTCAGACACCACTCACTGTTACAGTCCGACACCACTCGCTGCTACAGTCAGACACACCGCTCACTGCTACAGTCAGACACCACTCACTGCTACAGTCAGACACACCACTCACTATTACAGTCAGACACACCGCTCACTGCTACAGTCAGACACCGCTCACTGCTACAGTCAGACACCGCTCACTGCTACAATCAGACACCACTCACTGTTACAGTCAGACACGTCGGTCACTGTTACAGTCAGACACTGCTCACTGCTACAGTCAGACACACCACTCACTGTTACAGTCAGGCTCACTGTTACAGTCAGACACACCAGTCACTGCTACAGTCAGGCACCACTCACTGTTACAGTCAGACACACCGCTCACTGCTAAGTCAGACATACCGCTCACTACTACAGTCAGACACACCACTCACTGTGCCAACTGTTACAGTCAGACACCGCTCACTGCTACAGTCAGACACGCACTCAATGTTACAGTCAGACACCACTCACTGTTACAGTCAGGCACCGCTCACTGTTAGTCAGACACACCGCTCACTGCTACAGTCAGACACCACTCACTGCTACAGTCAGACACACCGCTCACTGTTACAGTCAGACACACCGCTCACTGCTACAGTCAGACACCGCTCACTGCTACAGTCAGACACCGCTCACTGCTACAGTCAGACACCGCTCACTGTTACAGTGAGACACGCCGCTCACTGTTAGTCAGACACGCTGCTCACTGTTACAGTAAGACACACCGCTCACTGTTACAGTCAGACACGTCGGTCACTGTTACAGTCAGACACTGCTCACTGCTACAGTCAGGCACACCACTCAACTACTACAGTCAGACAACACTCACTACTACAGTCAGACACACCGCTCACTACTACAGTCAGACACACCACTCACTGTTACAACTGTTACAGTCAGACACCGCTCACTGCTGCAGTCAGACACGCGCTCACTGTTACAGTCGGACACCACTCACTGTTACAGTCAGATACACCGCTCACTGTTACAGTCAGACACACCGCTCACTGTTACAGTCAGACACACCGCTCACTGTTATAGTCAGACACGCCGCTCACTGCTACAGTCAGACACACCGCTCACTGCTACAGTCAGACACACCACTCACTGTTACAACTGTTACAGTCAGACACCGCTCACTGCTGCAGTCAGACACGCGCTCACTGTTACAGTCGGACACCACTCACTGTTACAGTCAGACACGTCGGTCACTGTTACAGTCAGACACCGCTCACTGCTACAGTCAGACACACCACTCAACTGCTACAGTCAGACATCACTCACTTCTACAGTCAGACACACCGCTCACTGCTACAGTCAGACTCACCGCTCACTGTTACAGTCAGACACACCGCTCACTGCTACAGTCAGACACGCAGCTCACTGTTACAACTGTTACAGTCAGACACCGCTCACTGCTACAGTCAGACACATCGCTCACTGTTACAGTCAGACACCCCGCTCACTGTTACAGTCAGACACCCTGCTCACTGTTACAGTCAGGCACCGCTCACTGTTACAACTGATAGTCAGGCACCGCTCGCTGTTACAGTCAGACACACCACTCACTGCTGCAGTCAGACACATCGCTCACTGTTACAGTCAGACACTGCTCACTGCTACAGTCAGACTCACTGCTACAGTCAGATGCCCCGCTTACTGTTAGTCAGACACCACTCACTGTTAGTCAGACATACCACTCACTGCTACAGTCAGACACCACTCACTGCTACAGTCAGACATCGCTCACTGCTACAGTCAGATGCCCCGCTCACTGCTACAGTCAGACACGTCGGTCACTGTTACAGTCAGACACCGCTCACTGCTACAGTCAGACACCACTCACTGTTAGTCAGACACACTGCTCACTGCTACAGTCAGACACCGCTCACTGCTACAGTCAGACACCACTCACTGTTACAGTCAGACACACTGCTCACTGCTACAGTCAGACACCGCTCACTGCTACAGTCAGACACACCGCTCACTGCTACAGTCAGACACACCGCTCACTGCCGCTCACTGCTACAGACCAACACAGCTCACTGCCACAGTCAGACACACCACTCACTGTTAGTCAGACACACCGCTCCCTGCTACAGTCAGACAACGCTCACTGTTACAGTCAGACACATCGCTCCCTGTTACAGTCAGACACCGCTCACTGTTACAGTCAGACACCACTCACTGTTACAGTCAGACACACCGCTCACTGCTAGTCAGACACACCGCTCAGTGCTACAGTCAGACGCACCGCTCAATGCTACAGACCAACACAGCTCACTGCCACAGTCAGACACATCGCTCACTGCTACAGTCAGACACCACTCACTGTTATAGTCAGACACGCCGCTCACTGCTACAGTCAGACACGTCGGTCACTGTTACAGTCAGACACCGCTCACAGCTACAGTCAGACACACCACTCAACTGCTACAGTCAGACATCACTCACTTCTACAGTCAGACACACCGCTCACTGCTACAGTCAGACTCACCGCTCACTGTTAGTCAGACACACCGCTCACTGCTACAGTCAGACACACAGCTCACTGTTACAACTGTTACAGTCAGACACCGCTCACTGCTACAGTCAGACACATCGCTCACTGTTACAGTCAGACACCCCGCTCACTGTTACAGTCAGACACCCTGCTCACTGCTACAGTCAGACACACCGCTCACTGTTACAACTGTTACAGTCAGGCACCGCTCACTGTTACAACTGATAGTCAGGCACCGCTCGCTGTTACAGTCAGACACTGCTCACTGCTACAGTCAGACTCACTGCTACAGTCAGATGCCCCGCTCACTGTTAGTCAGACACCACTCACTGTTAGTCAGACATACCGCTCACTGCTACAGTCAGACACCACTCACTGCTACAGTCAGACACCGCTCACTGCTACAGTCAGACACCGCTCACTGCTACAGTCAGACACCGCTCACTGCTACAGTCAGACACCACTCACTGTTACAGTCAGAAACACTGCTCACTGCTACAGTCAGACACCGCTCACTGCTACAGTCAGACACCACTCACTGTTACAGTCAGACACACTGCTCACTGCTACAGTCAGACACCGCTCACTGCTAGTCAGACACACCACTCAACTGCTACAGTCAGACACACCGCTCACTGCCGCTCACTGCTACAGACCAACACAGCTCACTGCCACAGTCAGACACACCACTCACTGTTACAGTCAGACACATCGCTCCCTGTTACAGTCAGACACCGCTCACTGTTACAGTCAGACACCACTCACTGTTACAGTCAGACACACCGCTCACTGCTAGTCAGACACACCGCTCAGTGCTAGTCAGACGCACCGCTCACTGCTACAGACCAACACAGCTCACTGCCACAGTCAGACACATCGCTCACTGTTGCAGTCAGACGCACCGCTCACTGCTACAGTCAGACACCACTCACTGTTACAGTCAGACACAGCGCTCACTGTTAGTCAGACACTGCTCAATGCTACAGTCAGCCATCCCTCACTGCTATAGTCAGACACACAGCTCACTGTTACAGTCAGACACCGCTCACTGTTAGTCAGACAAACCGCTCACTGCTACAACTGTTACAGTCAGACACCGCTCACTGCTAGTCAGACACATCGCTCCCTGTTACAGTCAGACACCACTCACTGTTACAGTCAGACACACCGCTCACTGCTAGTCAGACACACCGCTCAGTGCTACAGTCAGACGCACCGCTCACTGCTACAGACCAACACAGCTCACTGCCACAGTCAGACACATCGCTCACTGTTACAGTCAGACGCACCGCTCACTGCTACAGTCAGACACCACTCACTGTTACAGTCAGACACAGCGCTCACTGTTAGTCAGACACTGCTCAATGCTACAGTCAGCCATCCCTCACTGCTATAGTCAGACACACAGCTCACTGTTACAGTCAGACACCGCTCACTGTTACAGTCAGACAAACCGCTCACTGTTACAGTCAGACGCCCCGCTCACTACTACAGTCAGACGCGCTGCTCACGGCTAGTCAGACACGACGCTCACTGTTACAGTCAGACACGCCGCTCACTGTTACAGTCAGACACCACGCTGTTACAGTCAGACACCGCACACTGTTAGTCAGACCCGCTGCTCACTGCTACAACTGTTACAGTCAGACACCGCTCACTGCTATAGTCAGACACCCCGCTCACTGCTACAGTCAGACACCCCGCTCACTGCTACAGTCAGACACACCGCTCACTGCTACAGTCTGACACCGCTCACTGTTACAACTGTTAGTCAGACACCCCGCTCACTGTTACAGTCAGACACCCCGCTCACTGTTACAGTCAGACACCCCGCTCACTGTTAGTCAGACACACCGCTCACTGTTACAGTCAGACACACCGCTCACTGCTACAGTCAGACACGACGCTCACTGCTACAGTCAGACACCGCTCACTGTTACAGTCCGAGACCGCTCACTGCTACAGTCGACAAACCGCTCACTGTTACAGTCAGACACACCGCTCACCGTCACAGTCAGACACAGCGTTCACTGTTACAGTCAGACACACCGCTAACTGTTACAGTCAGACGCGCTACTCACTGTTACAGTCCGACATTCAGCTCACTGCTAGTCAGACACCACTCACTGCTACAGGCAGACACTGCTCACTGCTACAGTCAGACAGGTCACTCACTGTTACAGTCAGACACACCGCTCACTGTTACAGTCAGGCTCACCGCTCACTGCTGCAGGAGGACACACCACTCACTGTTACAGTCAGACACACCGCTCACTGTTACAGTCAGACACACCGCTCACCGTTACAGTCAAGACACCGGGCACTGCTACAGTTTGACACCGTTCACTGTTACAGTCAGACACACCACTAACTGTTACAGTCAGACACACCGCTGTTACAGTCAGACACTGCTCACTGCTAGTCAGACACACCGCTCACTGCTACAGTCAGACATGCCGCTCACCGTTACAGTCAGACACACCGCTCACCTTTACAGTCAGACACACCGCTCACTGCTACAGTCAGACACGCCGCTCACTGCTACATTCAGACACACCGCTCACTGCTACAGTCGGACACCGATCACTGCTACAGTTTGACACCGGTCACTGTTACAGTCAAACACACCACTCACTGTTACAGTCAGACACCGCTCACTGTTACAGTCAGACACACCGCTCACTGCTACAGTCACACACACCGCTCACTGCTACAGTCACACACACCGCTCACTGTTACAGTCAGACACACCGCTCACTGTTACAGTCAGACACCGGTCACTGCTACAGTTTGACACCGGTCACTGCTACAGTTTGACACTGCTCACTGTTACAGTCAGACACACCGCTCACTGTTACAGTCGGACACCGATCACTGCTACAGTTTGACACCGGTCACTGTTACAGTCAGACACACCGCTCACTGTTACAGTCAGACACATCACTAACTGTTACAGTCAGACACACCGCTCACTACTACAGTCAGACGCGCTGCTCACTGCTAGTCAGACACGACGCTCGCTGTTACAGTCAGACACGCCGCTCACTGTTAGTCAGACACGCCGCTCACTATTACAGTCAGACACCACGCTCACTGCTACAACTGTTACAGTCAGACACACCGCTCACTGTTACAGTCAGACACCCCGCTCACTGTTAGTCACACACACCGCTCACTGTTACAGTCAGACACGCCGCTCACTGTTACAGTAAGACACCCCGCTCACTGTTACAGTCAGACACCCCGCTCACTGCTACAGTCAGACACACCGCTCACTGTTACAACTGTTAGTCAGACACCGCTCACTGCCACAGTCAGACACCCCGCTCATTGTTACAGTCAGACACACCGCTCACTGTTATAGTCAGACACACCGCTCACTGCTACTGTCAGACACGACGTTCACTGCTACAGTCAGACACACTGCTCACTGCTACAGTCAGCCACCGCTCACTGTTACAGTCGTACGCCACTTGCTGTTACAGTCGGACACACCGCTCACTGTTACAGTCAGACACCCCGCTCACTGTTACAGTCAGACACCCCGCTCACTGTTACAGTCAGACACGCCGCTCACTGTTACAGTCAGACACGCCGCTCACTGTTACATAGAAACATAGAAAATAGGTGCAGGAGTAGGCCATTCGGCCCTTCTAGCCTGCACCGCCATTCAATGAGTTCATGGCTGAACATGCAACTTCAGTACCCCATTCCTGCTTTCTCACCATACCCCTTGATTCCCCTAGTAGTAAGGACTTCATCTAACTCCTTTTTGAATATATTTAATGAATTGGCCTCAACAACTTTCTGTGGTAGAGAATTCCACAGGTTCACCACTCTCTGGGTGAAGAAATTCCTCCTCATCTCGGTCCTAAATGGCTTCCCCCTTATCCTTAGACTGTGACCTCTGGTTCTGGACTTCCCCAACATTGGGAACATTCTTCCTGCATCTAACCTGTCTAACCCCGTCAGAATTTTATATGTTTCTATGAGGTCCCCTCTCATTCTTCTGAACTCCAGTGAATACAAGCCCAGTTGATCCAGTCTTTCTTGATAGGTCAGTCCCGCCATCCCGGGAATCAGTCTGGTGAACCTTCGCTGCACTCCCTCAATAGCAAGAATGTCCTTCCTCAGGTTAGGAGACCAAAACTGTACACAATACTCCAGGCGTGGCCTCACCAAGGCCCTGTACAATTGTAGCAACACCTCCCTGCCCTTGTACTCAAATCCCCTCGCTATGAAGGCCAACATGCCATTTGCTTTCTTAACCGCCTGCTGTACCTGCATGCCAACCTTCAATGACTGATGTACCATGACACCCAGGTCTCTTTGCACCTGCCCTTTTCCTAATCTGTCACCATTCAGATAATAGTCTGTCTCTCTGTTTTTACCACCAAAGTGGATAACCTCACATTTATCCACATTATACTTCATCTGCCATGCATTTGCCCACTCACCTAACCTATCCAAGTCGCTCTGCAGCCTCATAGAATCCTCCTCGCAGCTCACACTTCCACCCAACTTAGTGTCATCCGCAAATTTGGAGATACTACATTTAATCCCCTCGTCTAAATCATTAATGTACAGTGTAAACAGCTGGGGCCCCAGCACAGAACCCTGCGGCACCCCACTAGTCACTGCCCGCCATTCTGAAAAGTCCCCATTTACTCCTACTCTTTGCTTCCTGTCTGACAACCAGTTCTCAATCCATGTCAGCACACTACCCCCAATCCCATGTGCTTTAACTTTGCACATTAATCTCTTGTGTGGGACTTTGTCGAAAGCCTTCTGAAAGTCCAAATATACCACATCAATTGGTTCTCCCTTGTCCACTCTACTGGAAACATCCTCAAAAAATTCCAGAAGATTTGTCAAGCATGATTTCCCTTTCACAAATCCATGCTGACTTGGACCTATCATATTACCTCTTTCCAAATGCACTGCGATGACATCCTTAATAATTGATTCCATCATTTTACCCACTACCGATGTCAGGCTGACCGGTCTGTAATTCCCTGTTTTCTCTCTCCCTCCTTTTTTAAAAAGTGGGGTTACATTGGCTACCCTCCACTCCATAGGAACTGATCCAGAGTCAATGGAATGTTGGAAAATGACTGTCAATGCATCCACTATTTCCAAGGCCACCTCCTTAAGTACTCTGGGATGCAGTCCATCAGGCCCTGGGGATTTATCGGTCTTCAATCCCATCAATTTCCCCAACACAATTTCCCGACTAATAAGGATTTCCCTCAGTTCCTCCTCCTTATTGGACCCTCCGACCCCTTTTATACTACAGTCAGACACGACGTTCACTGCTACAGTCAGACACGACGTTCACTGCTACAGTCAGACACACCGCTCACTGCTACAGTCAGACACGCCGCTCACTGCTACATTCAGACACACCGCTCACTGTTACAGTCGGACACCGATCACTGCTACAGTTTGACACCGGTCACTGTTACAGTCAAACACACCACTCACTGTTACAGTCAGACACCGCTCACTGTTACAGTCAGACACACCGCTCACTGCTACAGTCAGACACCGCTCACTGTTACAGTCAGACACCGGTCACTGCTACAGTTTGACACCGGTCACTGCTACAGTTTGACACTGCTCACTGTTACAGTCAGACACACCGCTCACTGCTACAGTCAGACACGCCACTCACTGCTACAGTCAGACACACCGCTCACTGTTACAGTCAGACACATCACTAACTGTTACAGTCAGACACTGCTCACTGCTAGTCAGACACACCGCTCACTACTACAGTCAGACGCGCTGCTCACTGCTAGTCAGACACGACGCTCGCTGTTACAGTCAGACACGCCGCTCACTGTTAGTCAGACACGCCGCTCACTATTACAGTCAGACACCACGCTCACTGCTACAACTGTTACAGTCAGACACACCGCTCACTGTTACAGTCAGACACCCCGCTCACTGTTAGTCACACACACCGCTCACTGTTACAGTCAGACACGCCGCTCACTGTTACAGTAAGACACCCCGCTCACTGTTACAGTCAGACACCCCGCTCACTGCTACAGTCAGACACACCGCTCACTGTTACAACTGTTAGTCAGACACCGCTCACTGCCACAGTCAGACACCCCGCTCATTGTTACAGTCAGACACACCGCTCACTGTTATAGTCAGACACACCGCTCACTGCTACTGTCAGACACGACGTTCACTGCTACAGTCAGACACACTGCTCACTGCTACAGTCAGCCACCGCTCACTGTTACAGTCGTACGCCACTTGCTGTTACAGTCGGACACACCGCTCACTGTTACAGTCAGACACCCCGCTCACTGTTACAGTCAGACACCCCGCTCACTGTTACAGTCAGACACGCCGCTCACTGTTACAGTCAGACACGCCGCTCACTGTTACATAGAAACATAGAAAATAGGTGCAGGAGTAGGCCATTCGGCCCTTCTAGCCTGCACCGCCATTCAATGAGTTCATGGCTGAACATGCAACTTCAGTACCCCATTCCTGCTTTCTCACCATACCCCTTGATTCCCCTAGTAGTAAGGACTTCATCTAACTCCTTTTTGAATATATTTAATGAATTGGCCTCAACAACTTTCTGTGGTAGAGAATTCCACAGGTTCACCACTCTCTGGGTGAAGAAATTCCTCCTCATCTCGGTCCTAAATGGCTTCCCCCTTATCCTTAGACTGTGACCTCTGGTTCTGGACTTCCCCAACATTGGGAACATTCTTCCTGCATCTAACCTGTCTAACCCCGTCAGAATTTTATATGTTTCTATGAGGTCCCCTCTCATTCTTCTGAACTCCAGTGAATACAAGCCCAGTTGATCCAGTCTTTCTTGATAGGTCAGTCCCGCCATCCCGGGAATCAGTCTGGTGAACCTTCGCTGCACTCCCTCAATAGCAAGAATGTCCTTCCTCAGGTTAGGAGACCAAAACTGTACACAATACTCCAGGCGTGGCCTCACCAAGGCCCTGTACAATTGTAGCAACACCTCCCTGCCCTTGTACTCAAATCCCCTCGCTATGAAGGCCAACATGCCATTTGCTTTCTTAACCGCCTGCTGTACCTGCATGCCAACCTTCAATGACTGATGTACCATGACACCCAGGTCTCTTTGCACCTGCCCTTTTCCTAATCTGTCACCATTCAGATAATAGTCTGTCTCTCTGTTTTTACCACCAAAGTGGATAACCTCACATTTATCCACATTATACTTCATCTGCCATGCATTTGCCCACTCACCTAACCTATCCAAGTCGCTCTGCAGCCTCATAGAATCCTCCTCGCAGCTCACACTTCCACCCAACTTAGTGTCATCCGCAAATTTGGAGATACTACATTTAATCCCCTCGTCTAAATCATTAATGTACAGTGTAAACAGCTGGGGCCCCAGCACAGAACCCTGCGGCACCCCACTAGTCACTGCCCGCCATTCTGAAAAGTCCCCATTTACTCCTACTCTTTGCTTCCTGTCTGACAACCAGTTCTCAATCCATGTCAGCACACTACCCCCAATCCCATGTGCTTTAACTTTGCACATTAATCTCTTGTGTGGGACTTTGTCGAAAGCCTTCTGAAAGTCCAAATATACCACATCAATTGGTTCTCCCTTGTCCACTCTACTGGAAACATCCTCAAAAAATTCCAGAAGATTTGTCAAGCATGATTTCCCTTTCACAAATCCATGCTGACTTGGACCTATCATATTACCTCTTTCCAAATGCACTGCACTATCATTTTACCCACTACCGATGTCAGGCTGACCGGTCTGTAATTCCCTGTTTTCTCTCTCCCTCCTTTTTTAAAAAGTGGGGTTACATTGGCTACCCTCCACTCCATAGGAACTGATCCAGAGTCAATGGAATGTTGGAAAATGACTGTCAATGCATCCACTATTTCCAAGGCCACCTCCTTAAGTACTCTGGGATGCAGTCCATCAGGCCCTGGGGATTTATCGGTCTTCAATCCCATCAATTTCCCCAACACAATTTCCCGACTAATAAGGATTTCCCTCAGTTCCTCCTCCTTATTGGACCCTCCGACCCCTTTTATACTACAGTCAGACACGACGTTCACTGCTACAGTCAGACACGACGTTCACTGCTACAGTCAGACACACCGCTCACTGCTACAGTCAGACACGCCGCTCACTGCTACATTCAGACACACCGCTCACTGTTACAGTCGGACACCGATCACTGCTACAGTTTGACACCGGTCACTGTTACAGTCAAACACACCACTCACTGTTACAGTCAGACACCGCTCACTGTTACAGTCAGACACACCGCTCACTGCTACAGTCACACACACCGCTCACTGCTACAGTCAGACACACCGCTCACTGTTACAGTCAGACACCGGTCACTGCTACAGTTTGACACCGGTCACTGCTACAGTTTGACACTGCTCACTGTTACAGTCAGACACACCGCTCACTGCTACAGTCAGACACGCCACTCACTGCTACAGTCAGACACACCGCTCACTGTTACAGTCAGACACATCACTAACTGTTACAGTCAGACACTGCTCACTGCTAGTCAGACACACCGCTCACTACTACAGTCAGACGCGCTGCTCACTGCTAGTCAGACACGACGCTCGCTGTTACAGTCAGACACGCCGCTCACTGTTAGTCAGACACGCCGCTCACTATTACAGTCAGACACCACGCTCACTGCTACAACTGTTACAGTCAGACACACCGCTCACTGTTACAGTCAGACACCCCGCTCACTGTTAGTCACACACACCGCTCACTGTTACAGTCAGACACGCCGCTCACTGTTACAGTAAGACACCCCGCTCACTGTTACAGTCAGACACCCCGCTCACTGCTACAGTCAGACACACCGCTCACTGTTACAACTGTTAGTCAGACACCGCTCACTGCCACAGTCAGACACCCCGCTCATTGTTACAGTCAGACACACCGCTCACTGTT
Source organism: Pristiophorus japonicus (assembly GCF_044704955.1). Taxonomy (NCBI): domain Eukaryota; kingdom Metazoa; phylum Chordata; class Chondrichthyes; family Pristiophoridae; genus Pristiophorus; species Pristiophorus japonicus. The sequence continues at coordinate 273,640 of NC_092000.1, forward strand.
ATAGTCAGACACACCGCTCACTGCTACTGTCAGACACGACGTTCACTGCTACAGTCAGACACACTGCTCACTGCTACAGTCAGCCACCGCTCACTGTTACAGTCGTACGCCACTTGCTGTTACAGTCGGACACACCGCTCACTGTTACAGTCAGACACCCCGCTCACTGTTACAGTCAGACACCCCGCTCACTGTTACAGTCAGACACGCCGCTCACTGTTACAGTCAGACACGCCGCTCACTGTTACATAGAAACATAGAAAATAGGTGCAGGAGTAGGCCATTCGGCCCTTCTAGCCTGCACCGCCATTCAATGAGTTCATGGCTGAACATGCAACTTCAGTACCCCATTCCTGCTTTCTCACCATACCCCTTGATTCCCCTAGTAGTAAGGACTTCATCTAACTCCTTTTTGAATATATTTAATGAATTGGCCTCAACAACTTTCTGTGGTAGAGAATTCCACAGGTTCACCACTCTCTGGGTGAAGAAATTCCTCCTCATCTCGGTCCTAAATGGCTTCCCCCTTATCCTTAGACTGTGACCTCTGGTTCTGGACTTCCCCAACATTGGGAACATTCTTCCTGCATCTAACCTGTCTAACCCCGTCAGAATTTTATATGTTTCTATGAGGTCCCCTCTCATTCTTCTGAACTCCAGTGAATACAAGCCCAGTTGATCCAGTCTTTCTTGATAGGTCAGTCCCGCCATCCCGGGAATCAGTCTGGTGAACCTTCGCTGCACTCCCTCAATAGCAAGAATGTCCTTCCTCAGGTTAGGAGACCAAAACTGTACACAATACTCCAGGCGTGGCCTCACCAAGGCCCTGTACAATTGTAGCAACACCTCCCTGCCCTTGTACTCAAATCCCCTCGCTATGAAGGCCAACATGCCATTTGCTTTCTTAACCGCCTGCTGTACCTGCATGCCAACCTTCAATGACTGATGTACCATGACACCCAGGTCTCTTTGCACCTGCCCTTTTCCTAATCTGTCACCATTCAGATAATAGTCTGTCTCTCTGTTTTTACCACCAAAGTGGATAACCTCACATTTATCCACATTATACTTCATCTGCCATGCATTTGCCCACTCACCTAACCTATCCAAGTCGCTCTGCAGCCTCATAGAATCCTCCTCGCAGCTCACACTTCCACCCAACTTAGTGTCATCCGCAAATTTGGAGATACTACATTTAATCCCCTCGTCTAAATCATTAATGTACAGTGTAAACAGCTGGGGCCCCAGCACAGAACCCTGCGGCACCCCACTAGTCACTGCCCGCCATTCTGAAAAGTCCCCATTTACTCCTACTCTTTGCTTCCTGTCTGACAACCAGTTCTCAATCCATGTCAGCACACTACCCCCAATCCCATGTGCTTTAACTTTGCACATTAATCTCTTGTGTGGGACTTTGTCAAAAGCCTTCTGAAAGTCCAAATATACCACATCAATTGGTTCTCCCTTGTCCACTCTACTGGAAACATCCTCAAAAAATTCCAGAAGATTTGTCAAGCATGATTTCCCTTTCACAAATCCATGCTGACTTGGACCTATCATATTACCTCTTTCCAAATGCACTGCGATGACATCCTTAATAATTGATTCCATCATTTTACCCACTACCGATGTCAGGCTGACCGGTCTGTAATTCCCTATTTTCTCTCTCCCTCCTTTTTTAAAAAGTGGGGTTACATTGGCTACCCTCCACTCCATAGGAACTGATCCAGAGTCAAATGAATGTTGGAAAATGACTGTCAATGCATCCACTATTTCCAAGGCCACCTCCTTAAGTACTCTGGGATGCAGTCCATCAGGCCCTGGGGATTTATCGGTCTTCAATCCCATCAATTTCCCCAACACAATTTCCCGACTAATAAGGATTTCCCTCAGTTCCTCCTCCTTATTGGACCCTCCGACCCCTTTTATACTACAGTCAGACACGACGTTCACTGCTACAGTCAGACACGACGTTCACTGCTACAGTCAGACACACTGCTCACTGCTACAGTCAGCCACCGCTCACTGTTGCAGTCGGACACCACTTGCTGTTACAGTCGGACACATCGCTCACTGTTACAGTCAGACACCGCGCTCACTGTTACAGTCAGACACCCCGCTCACTGTTACAGTCAGACACACTGCTCACTGCTACAGTCAGACACACTGCTCACTGCTACAGTCAGCCACCGCTCACTGTTACAGTCGGACACCACTTGCTGTTACAGTCGGACACACCGCTCACCGTCACAGTCAGACACAGCGCTCACTGTTACAGTCAGACACACCGCTCACTGTCAGACACCCCGCTCACTGTTACAGTCAGACACACCGCTCACTGTTACAGTCAGACACCCCGCTCACTGTTACAGTCAGACACCCCGCTCACTGCTACTGTCAGACACGACGTTCACTGCTACAGTCAGACACACTGCTCACTGCTACAGTCAGCTACCGCTCACTGTTACAGTCGGACACCGCTCACCGTCACAGTCAGACACAACGCTCACTGTTGCCGTCAGACACAACGCTCACTGCTACAGTCGGACACCGCTCACTGTTACAGTCGGACACCGCTCACTGTTACAGTCAGACACACCACTCACTGCTACAGTCAGACACGCCGCTCACTATCACAGTCAGGCACGCCGCTCACTGCTACAGTCAGACACCCCGCTCAATGCTACAGTCAGACACTGCTCACTGTTACAGTCGGACACTGCTCACTGTTACAGTCAGACACACCGCTCACTGTTAGTCAGGCACACTGCTCACTGTTAGTCAGACACACACCGCTCACTGTTAGTCAGACGTCCCGCTCACTACTACAGTCAGACACCGCTCACTGTTAGTCAGACACCTCTCACTGCTGCAGTCAGACACACCGCTCAACTGCTACAGTCAGACATAACTCACTGCTACAGTCAGACACCCCGCTCACTGCTAGTCAGACACCCCGCTCACTGCTAGTCAGACACCCCGCTCACTGCTAGTCAGACACCCCGCTCACTGCTAGTCAGACACCCCGCTCACTGCTACAGTCAGATACACCGCTCACTGCTACAACTGTTACAGTCAGACACCGCTCACTGCCACGGTCAGACACACCGCTCACTGATACAGTCGGACACCGCTCACTGTTAGTCAGACACACTGCTCACTGTTACAGTCAGACACACCGCTCACTGTTACAGTCAGACACACCACTCACTGTTACAGTCAGACATACAGCTCACTGCTACAGTCAGACACCACTCACTGCTACAGGCAGACACCGCTCACTGCTACAGTCATACAGGTCACTCACTGTTACAGTCAGACACCGCTCACTGTTACAGTCAGGCACACCGCTCACTGCTGCAGGAAGACACACCGCTCACTGTTACAGTCTGACACCGCTCACTGTTACAGTCTGACACCGCTCACTGTTACAGTCTGACACCGCTCACTGTTACAGTCAGACACACCACTAACTGTTAGTCAGACACTGCTCACTGCTAGTCAGGCACACCGCTCACTGCTACAGTCAGACACACCGCTCACTGTTACAGTCAGACACACCACTAACTGTTACAGTCAGACACACCGCTAACTGTTACAGTCAGACACTGCTCACTGCTAGTCAGACACACCGCTCACCGTTAGTCAGACACACCGCTCACTGCTACAGTCAGACACACCGCTCACTGCTACAGTCAGACACACCGCTCACTGCTACAGTCAGACACACCGCTCACTGCTACAGTCAGACACCGCTCACTGCTACAGTCAGACACCGCTCACTGCTACAGTCTGACACCGCTCACTCCTGCAGTCAGACACCGCTCACTGCTACAGTCAGACACCGCTCACTGCTACAGTCAGACACCGCTCACTGCTACAGTTTGACACCGCTCACTGTTGCAGTCAGACACACCGCTCACTGTTACAGTCAGACGTCGCCCACTTTTACAGTCAGACACCGCTCACTGCTACAGTTTGACACCACTCACTGTTGGTCAGACACACCGCTCACTGTTACAGTCAGACGCCCCACTCACTGTTGCAGTCAGACACACCGCTCACTGCTACAGTCAGATGCACCGCTCACTGCTACAGTCAGACGCCGCTCACTGCTACAGTCAGATACACCGCTCGCTGCTAGTCAAACACACTGCTCACTGCTACAGTCAGACACACCGCTCACTGTTAGTCAGACACACCGCTCACTGCTACAGTCAGATACACCGCTCACTGCTACAGTCAGGCACCGCTCAGTTACAGTCAGACATGCCGCTCACTGCTACAGTCAGACACACCGCTCACTGCTACAGTTTGACACCGCTCACTGCTACAGTCTGACACCGCTCACTGCTACAGTCAGACACCGCTCACTCCTACAGTTAGACACACCGCTCACTGTTACAGTCAGACGTCGCCCACTTTTAGTCAGACACCGCTCACTGCTACAGTTTGACACCACTCCCTGTTGGTCAGACACACCGCTAACTGTTACAGTCAGACACCGCTCACTGTTAGTCAGACACACCGCTTACTGTTACAGTCAAACGCCCCGCTCACTGTTAGTCAGACACACCGCTCACTGCTACAGTCAGATACACCGCTCACTGCTACAGTCAGACGCCGCTCACTGCTACAGTCAGACACACCGTTCGCTGCTAGTCAAACACACTGCTCACTGCTACAGTCAGACACACCACTCACTGCTACAGGCAGACACGCCGCTCACTGTTACAGTCAGACATCGCTCACTGCTACAGTCAGATACACCGCTCACTGTTACAGTCAGACACCGCTCAGTTACAGTCAGACACACCGCTCACTGCTACAGTCAGACACACCGCTCACTGCTACAGTTTGACACCGCTCACTGCTACAGTCAGACACCGCTCAGTTACAGTCAGACATGCCGCTCACTGCTACAGTCAGACACACCGCTCACTGCTACAGTTTGACACCGCTCACTGCTACAGTCTGACACCGCTCACTGCTACAGTCAGACACCGCTCACTGCTACAGTCAGACACACCGCTCACTGTTACAGTCAGACGTCGCCCACTTTTACAGTCAGACACCGCTCATTGCTACAGTTTGACACCACTCACTGTTGGTCAGACACACCGCTAACTGTTACAGTCAGACACCGCTCACTGTTAGTCAGACACACCGCTCACTGTTACAGTCAAACGCCCCGCTCACTGTTACAGTCAGACACACCGCTCACTGCTACAGTCAGATACACCGCTCACTGCTACAGTCAGACGCCGCTCACTGCTACAGTCAGATACACCGTTCGCTGCTAGTCAAACACACTGCTCACTGCTACAGTCAGACACACCACTCACTGCTACAGGCAGACACGCCGCTCACTGTTACAGTCAGACACACCGCTCACTGTTACAGTCAGGCACACCGCTCACTGTTACAGTCAGACATCACTCACTGCTACAGTCAGATACACCGCTCGCTGCTAGTCAAACACACTGCTCACTGCTACAGTCAGACACACCGCTCACTGTTAGTCAGACACACCGCTCACTGCTACAGTCAGATACACCGCTCACTGCTACAGTCAGACACCGCTCAGTTACAGTCAGACATGCCGCTCACTGCTACAGTCAGACACACCGCTCACTGCTACAGTCTGACACCGCTCACTGCTACAGTCAGACACCGCTCACTGCTACAGTCAGACACACCGCTCACTGTTACAGTCAGACGTCGCCCACTTTTACAGTCAGACACCGCTCACTGCTACAGTTTGACACCACTCACTGTTGGTCAGACACACCGCTAACTGTTACAGTCAGACACCGCTCACTGTTAGTCAGACACACCGCTCACTGTTACAGTCAAACGCCCCGCTCACTGTTACAGTCAGACACACCGCTCACTGTTAGTCAGACACACCGCTCACTGCTACAGTCAGATACACCGCTCACTGCTACAGTCAGACACCGCTCAGTTACAGTCAGACATGCCGCTCACTGCTACAGTCAGACACACCGCTCACTGCTACAGTCTGACACCGCTCACTGCTACAGTCAGACACCGCTCACTGCTACAGTCAGACACACCGCTCACTGTTACAGTCAGACGTCGCCCACTTTTACAGTCAGACACCGCTCACTGCTACAGTTTGACACCACTCACTGTTGGTCAGACACACCGCTAACTGTTACAGTCAGACACCGCTCACTGTTAGTCAGACACACCGCTCACTGTTACAGTCAAACGCCCCGCTCACTGTTACAGTCAGACACACCGCTCACTGCTACAGTCAGATACACCGCTCACTGCTACAGTCAGACGCCGCTCACTGCTACAGTCAGATACACCGTTCGCTGCTAGTCAAACACACTGCTCACTGCTACAGTCAGACACACCACTCACTGCTACAGGCAGACACGCCGCTCACTGTTACAGTCAGACACGCCGCTCACTGTTACAGTCAGACACACCGCTCACTGTTACAGTCAGGCACACCGCTCACTGTTACAGTCAGACATCGCTCACTGCTACAGTCAGATACACCGCTCGCTGCTAGTCAAACACAACTGCTCACTGCTACAGTCAGACACACCGCTCACTGTTAGTCAGACACACCGCTCACTGCTACAGTCAGATACACCACTCACTGCTACAGTCAGACACCGCTCAGTTACAGTCAGACATGCCGCTCACTGCTACAGTCAGACACACCGCTCACTGCTACATTTTGACACCGCTCACTGCTACAGTCTGACACCGCTCACTGCTACAGTCAGACACCGCTCACTGCTACAGTTAGACACACCGCTCACTGTTACAGTCAGACGTCGCCCACTTTTACAGTCAGACACCGCTCACTGCTACAGTTTGACACCACTCACTGTTGGTCAGACACACCGCTAACTGTTACAGTCAAACGCCCCGCTCACTGTTACAGTCAGACACACCGCTCACTGCTACAGTCAGATACACCGCTCACTGCTACAGTCAGATACACCGTTCGCTGCTAGTCAAACACACTGCTCACTGCTACAGTCAGACACACCACTCACTGCTACAGGCAGACACGCCGCTCACTGTTACAGTCAGACACACCGCTCACTGTTACAGTCAGGCACACCGCTCACTGTTACAGTCAGACATCGCTCACTGCTACAGTCAGATACACCGCTCACTGCTACAGTCGGACACCGCTCACTGTTAGTCAGACACACCGCTCACTGTTACAGTCAGACACCCCGCTCACTGTTACAGTCAGACACGCCGCTCACTGTTACAGTCAGACACACCGCTCACTGTTACAGTCAGACACACCGCTCACTGTTACAGTCAGACACACCGCTCATTGCTACAGTCAGACACACTGCTCACTGCTACAGTCAGACACGACGCTCACTGCTACAGTCAGACACTGCTCCCTGTTACAGTCCGAGACCGCTCACTGCTACAGTCAGACAAACCGCTCACTGTTACAGTCAGACACACCGCTCACCGTCACAGTCACACACAGCGTTCACTGTGACAGTCAGACACACCGCTAACTGTTACAGTCAGACGCGCTACTCACTGTTACAGTCCGACATTCAGCTCACTGCTACAGTCAGACACCACTCACTGCTACAGGCAGACACTGCTCACTGCTACAGTCAGACAGGTCACTCACTGTTACAGTCAGACACACCGCTCACTGTTACAGTCAGACACCGCTCACTGTTACAGTCAGGCACACCGCTCACTGCTGCAGGAAGACACACCGCTCACTGTTACAGTCAGACACACCGCTCACCGTTACAGTCAAGACACCGGGCACTGCTACAGTTTGACACCGTTCACTGTTACAGTCAGACACACCACAAACTGTTACAGTCAGACACACCGCTAACTGTTACAGTCAGACACTGCTCACTGCTAGTCAGACACACCGCTCACCGTTACAGTCAGACACACCGCTCACTGCTACAGTCAGACACGCCGCTCACTGCTACAGTCAGACACACCGCTCACTGTTACAGTCGGACACCGATCACTGCTACAGTTTGACACCGGTCACTGTTACAGTCAGACACACCACTCACTGTTACAGTCAGACACCGCTCACTGTTACAGTCAGACACCGGTCACTGCTACAGTTTGACACCGGTCACTGCTACAGTTTGACACCGCTCACTGCTACAGTCAGACACTCCACTCACTGCTACAGTCAGACACACCGCTCACTGTTACAGTCAGACACCGATCACTGCTACAGTTTGACACCGGTCACTGTTACAGTCAGACACACCGCTCACTGTTACAGTCAGACACTGCTCACTGTTACAGTCAGACACATCACTAACTGTTACAGTCAGACACCAGTCACTGCTACAGTTTGACACCGGTCACTGCTACAGTTTGACACCGCTCACTGTTACAGTCAGACACACCGCTCACTGCTACAGTCAGACACGCCACTCACTGCTACAGTCAGACACACCGCTCACTGTTACAGTCGGACACCGATCACTGCTACAGTTTGACACCGGTCACTGTTACAGTCAGACACACCGCTCACTGTTACAGTCAGACACTGCTCACTGTTACAGTCAGACACATCACTAACTGTTACAGTCAGACACTGCTCACTGCTAGTCAGACACACCGCTCACTACTACAGTCAGACGCGCTGCTCACTGCTAGTCAGACACGACGCTCGCTGTTACAGTCAGACACGCCGCTCACTGTTAGTCAGACACGCCGCTCACTATTACAGTCAGACACCACGCTCACTGCTACAACTGTTACAGTCAGACACACCGCTCACTGTTACAGTCAGACACCCCGCTCACTGTTAGTCACACACACCGCTCACTGTTACAGTCAGACACGCCGCTCACTGTTACAGTCAGACACCCCGCTCACTGTTAGTCACACACACCGCTCACTGTTACAGTCAGACACGCCGCTCACTGTTACAGTAAGACACCCCGCTCACTGTTACAGTCAGACACCCCGCTCACTGCTACAGTCAGACACACCGCTCATTGTTAGTCAGACACACCGCTCACTGTTATAGTCAGACACACCGCTCACTGCTACAGTCAGACACACTGCTCACTGCTACAGTCAGACACACTGCTCACTGCTACAGTCAGACACACTGCTCACTGCTACAGTCAGCCACCGCTCACTGTTACAGTCGGACACCACTTGCTGTTACAGTCGGACACACCGCTCACCGTCAGTCAGACACAGCGCTCACTGTTACAGTCAGACACCCCGCTCACCGTCAGTCAGACACAGCGCTCACTGTTACAGTCAGACACCCCGCTCACTGTTACAGTCAGACACCCCGCTCACTGTTACAGTCAGACACCCCGCTCACTGTTACAGTCAGACACCCCGCTCACTGTTACAGTCAGACACCCCGCTCACTGTTACAGTCAGACACGCCGCTCACTGTTACAGTCAGACACCCCGCTCACTGTTACAGTCAGACACCCCGCACACTGCTACAGTCAGACACACTGCTCACTGCTACTGTCAGACACGACGTTCACTGCTACAGTCAGACACGACGTTCACTGCTCCAGTCAGACACACTGCTCACTGCTACAGTCAGCCACCGCTCACTGTTACAGTCGGACACCACTTGCTGTTACAGTCGGACACACCGCTCACCGTCACAGTCAGACACAGCGCTCACTGTTACAGTCAGACACACCGCTCACTGTTAGTCAGACACCCCGCTCACTGTTACAGTCAGACATGCCGCTCACTGTTACAGTCAGACACGACGTTCACTGCTACAGTCAGACACACTGCTCACTGCTACAGTCAGCCACCGCTCACTGTTACAGTCGGACACCACTTGCTGTTACAGTCGGACACACCGCTCACCGTCACAGTCAGACACAGCGCTCACTGTTGCAGTCAGACACACCGCTCACTGCTACAGTCGGACACCGCTCACTGTTACAGTCAGACACACCACTCACTGCTACAGTCAGACACGCCGCTCACTATCACAGTCAGGCACGCCGCTCACTGCTACAGTCAGACACCCCGCTCACTGCTACAGTCAGACACTGCTCACTGTTACAGTCGGACACTGCTCACTGTTACAGTCAGACACACCGCTCAACTGCTACAGTCAGGCACACTGCTCACTGTTAGTCAGACACCCCGCTCACTGCTAGTCAGACACCCCGCTCACTGCTAGTCAGACACCCCGCTCACTGCTAGTCAGACACCCCGCTCACTGTTACAGTCAGACACCGCTCAGTTACAGTCAGACACACCGCTCACTGCTACAGTCAGACACACCGCTCACTGCTACAGTTTGACACCGCTCACTGCTACAGTCAGACACCGCTCACTGCTACAGTCAGACACCGCTCACTGCTACAGTCAGACACCGCTCACTGCTACAGTTTGACACCGCTCACTGCTACAGTCAGACGCCGCTCACTGCTACAGTCAGATACACCGTTCGCTGCTAGTCAAACACACTGCTCACTGCTACAGTCAGACACACCACTCACTGCTACAGGCAGACACGCCGCTCACTGTTACAGTCAGACACACTGCTCACTGTTACAGTCAGGCACACCGCTCACTGTTACAGTCAGACATCGCTCACTGCTACAGTCAGATACACCGCTCACTGCTACAGTCGGACACCGCTCACTGTTAGTCAGACACACCGCTCACTGCTACAGTCAGATACATCGCTCACTGCTACAGTTGGACACCACTCACTGTTACAGTCAGATACACCGCTCGCTGCTAGTCAAACACACTGCTCACTGCTACAGTCAGACACACCGCTCACTGTTACAGTCAGACGCCCCACTCACTGCTGCAGTCAGATACACCGCTCACTGTTGCAGTCAGACACACCGCTCACTGCTACAGTCAGATGCACCGCTCACTGCTACAGTCAGACGCCGCTCACTGCTACAGTCAGATACACCGCTCGCTGCTAGTCAAACACACTGCTCACTGCTACAGTCAGACACACCGCTCACTGTTAGTCAGACACACCGCTCACTGCTAGTCAGATACACCGCTCACTGCTACAGTCAGACACCGCTCAGTTACAGTCAGACATGCCGCTCACTGCTACAGTCAGACACACCGCTCACTGCTACAGTCTGACACCGCTCACTGCTACAGTCAGACACCGCTCACTGCTACAGTCAGACACCGCTCACTGTTGCAGTCAGACACACCGCTCACTGTTACAGTCAGACGTCGCCCACTTTTATAGTCAGACACCGCTCACTGCTACAGTTTGACACCACTCACTGTTGGTCAGACACACCGCTAACTGTTACAGTCAGACACCGCTCACTGTTAGTCAGACACACCGCTCACTGTTACAGTCAGATGCCCCGCTCACTGCTGCAGTCAGATACACCGCTCAATGTTGCAGTCAGACACACCGCTCACTGCTACAGTCAGACACACCACTCACTGCTACAGGCAGATACACCGCTCACTGCTACAGTCGGACACCGCTCACTGTTAGTCAGACACACCGCTCACTGCTACAGTCAGATACACCGCTCACTGTTACAGTCAGACACCGCTCAGTTACAGTCAGACACACCGCTCACTGCTACAGTCAGACACACCGCTCACTGCTACCGTTTGACACCGCTCACTGCTACAGTCAGACACCGCTCACTGCTACAGTCAGACACCGCTCACTGCTACAGTTTGACACCGCTCACTGCTACAGTCAGACACCACTCACTGCTACAGGCAGACACCACTCACTGCTACAGTCAGACAGGTCACTCACTGTTACAGTCAGACACACCGCTCACTGTTACAGTCAGACACCGCTCACTGTTACAGTCAGGCACACCGCTCACTGCTGCAGGAAGACACACCGCTCACTGTTACAGTCAGACACACCGCTCACTGTTACAGTCAGACACACCGCTCACCGTTACAGTCAAGACACCGGGCACTGCTACAGTTTGACACCGTTCACTGTTACAGTCAGACACACCACAAACTGTTACAGTCAGACACACCGCTAACTGTTACAGTCAGACACTGCTCACTGCTAGTCAGACACACCGCTCACTGCTACAGTCAGACATGCCGCTCACCGTTACAGTCAGACACACCGCTCACCGTTACAGTCAGACACACCGCTCACTGCTACAGTCAGACACGCCGCTCACTGCTACAGCAAGACACACCGCTCACTGTTACAGTCGGACACCGATCACTGCTACAGTTTGACACCGGTCACTGTTACAGTCAGACACACCACTCACTGTTACAGTCAGACACCGCTCACTGTTACAGTCAGACACCGGTCACTGCTACAGTTTGACACCGGTCACTGCTACAGTTTGACACCGCTCACTGCTACAGTCAGACACTCCACTCACTGCTACAGTCAGACACACCGCTCACTGTTACAGTCAGACACCGATCACTGCTACAGTTTGACACCGGTCACTGTTACAGTCAGACACACCGCTCACTGTTACAGTCAGACACTGCTCACTGTTACAGTCAGACACATCACTAACTGTTACAGTCAGACACCAGTCACTGCTACAGTTTGACACCGGTCACTGCTACAGTTTGACACCGCTCACTGTTACAGTCAGACACACCGCTCACTGCTACAGTCAGACACGCCACTCACTGCTACAGTCAGACACACCGCTCACTGTTACAGTCGGACACCGATCACTGCTACAGTTTGACACCGGTCACTGTTACAGTCAGACACACCGCTCACTGTTACAGTCAGACACTGCTCACTGTTACAGTCAGACACATCACTAACTGTTACAGTCAGACACTGCTCACTGCTAGTCAGACACACCGCTCACTACTACAGTCAGACGCGCTGCTCACTGCTAGTCAGACACGACGCTCGCTGTTACAGTCAGACACGCCGCTCACTGTTAGTCAGACACGCCGCTCACTATTACAGTCAGACACCACGCTCACTGCTACAACTGTTACAGTCAGACACACCGCTCACTGTTACAGTCAGACACCCCGCTCACTGTTAGTCACACACACCGCTCACTGTTACAGTCAGACACGCCGCTCACTGTTACAGTCAGACACCCCGCTCACTGTTAGTCACACACACCGCTCACTGTTACAGTCAGACACGCCGCTCACTGTTACAGTAAGACACCCCGCTCACTGTTACAGTCAGACACCCCGCTCACTGCTACAGTCAGACACACCGCTCACTGTTACAACTGTTAGTCAGACACCGCTCACTGCCACAGTCAGACACCCCGCTCATTGTTAGTCAGACACACCGCTCACTGTTATAGTCAGACACACCGCTCACTGCTACAGTCAGACACACTGCTCACTGCTACAGTCAGACACACTGCTCACTGCTACAGTCAGACACACTGCTCACTGCTACAGTCAGCCACCGCTCACTGTTACAGTCGGACACCACTTGCTGTTACAGTCGGACACACCGCTCACCGTCAGTCAGACACAGCGCTCACTGTTACAGTCAGACACCCCGCTCACCGTCAGTCAGACACAGCGCTCACTGTTACAGTCAGACACCCCGCTTACTGTTACAGTCAGACACCCCGCTCACTGTTACAGTCAGACACCCCGCTCACTGTTACAGTCAGACACCCCGCTCACTGTTACAGTCAGACACCCCGCTCACTGTTACAGTCAGACACCCCGCTCACTGTTAGTCAGACACCCCGCTCACTGTTACAGTCAGACACCCCGCTCACTGTTACAGTCAGACACCCCGCTCACTGTTACAGTCAGACACCCCGCACACTGCTACAGTCAGACACACTGCTCACTGCTACTGTCAGACACGACGTTCACTGCTACAGTCAGACACGACGTTCACTGCTCCAGTCAGACACACTGCTCACTGCTACAGTCAGCCACCGCTCACTGTTACAGTCGGACACCACTTGCTGTTACAGTCGGACACACCGCTCACCGTCACAGTCAGACACAGCGCTCACTGTTACAGTCAGACACACCGCTCACTGTTAGTCAGACACCCCGCTCACTGTTACAGTCAGACATGCCGCTCACTGTTACAGTCAGACACGACGTTCACTGCTACAGTCAGACACACTGCTCACTGCTACAGTCAGCCACCGCTCACTGTTACAGTCGGACACCACTTGCTGTTACAGTCGGACACACCGCTCACCGTCACAGTCAGACACAGCGCTCACTGTTGCAGTCAGACACACCGCTCACTGCTACAGTCGGACACCGCTCACTGTTACAGTCAGACACACCACTCACTGCTACAGTCAGACACGCCGCTCACTATCACAGTCAGGCACGCCGCTCACTGCTACAGTCAGACACCCCGCTCACTGCTACAGACACTGCTCACTGTTACAGTCGGACACTGCTCACTGTTACAGTCAGACACACCGCTCACTGTTAGTCAGGCACACTGCTCACTGTTAGTCAGACACACACCGCTCACTGTTAGTCAGACGTCCCGCTCACTACTACAGTCAGACACCGCTCACTGTTAGTCAGACACCGCTCACTGCTACAGTCAGACACACCGCTCAACTGCTACAGTCAGACACCCCGCTCACTGCTAGTCAGACACCCCGCTCACTGCTAGTCAGACACCCCGCTCACTGCTAGTCAGACACCCCGCTCACTGCTAGTCAGACACCCCGCTCACTGCTAGTCAGACACCCCGCTCACTGTTACAGTCAGACACCGCTCAGTTACAGTCAGACACACCGCTCACTGCTACAGTCAGACACACCGCTCACTGCTACAGTTTGACACCGCTCACTGCTACAGTCAGACACCGCTCACTGCTACAGTCAGACACCGCTCACTGCTACAGTCAGACACCGCTCACTGCTACAGTCAGACGCCGCTCACTGCTACAGTCAGATACACCGTTCGCTGCTAGTCAAACACACTGCTCACTGCTACAGTCAGACACACCACTCACTGCTACAGGCAGACACGCCGCTCACTGTTACAGTCAGACACACTGCTCACTGTTACAGTCAGGCACACCGCTCACTGTTACAGTCAGACATCGCTCACTGCTACAGTCAGATACACCGCTCACTGCTACAGTCGGACACCGCTCACTGTTAGTCAGACACACCGCTCACTGCTACAGTCAGATACATCGCTCACTGCTACAGTTGGACACCACTCACTGTTACAGTCAGATACACCGCTCGCTGCTAGTCAAACACACTGCTCACTGCTACAGTCAGACACACCGCTCACTGTTACAGTCAGACGCCCCACTCACTGCTGCAGTCAGATACACCGCTCACTGTTGCAGTCAGACACACCGCTCACTGCTACAGTCAGACGCCGCTCACTGCTACAGTCAGATACACCGCTCGCTGCTAGTCAAACACACTGCTCACTGCTACAGTCAGACACACCGCTCACTGTTAGTCAGACACACCGCTCACTGCTAGTCAGATACACCGCTCACTGCTACAGTCAGACACCGCTCAGTTACAGTCAGACATGCCGCTCACTGCTACAGTCAGACACACCGCTCACTGCTACAGTTTGACACCGCTCACTGCTACAGTCAGACACCGCTCACTGCTACAGTCAGACACCGCTCACTGTTGCAGTCAGACACACCGCTCACTGTTACAGTCAGACGTCGCCCACTTTTATAGTCAGACACCGCTCACTGCTACAGTTTGACACCACTCACTGTTGGTCAGACACACCGCTAACTGTTACAGTCAGACACCGCTCACTGTTAGTCAGACACACCGCTCACTGTTACAGTCAGACGCCCCGCTCACTGCTGCAGTCAGATACACCGCTCAATGTTGCAGTCAGACACACCGCTCACTGCTACAGTCAGATACGCCGCTCACTGCTACAGTCAGATACACCGCTCGCTGCTAGTCAAACACACTGCTCACTGCTACAGTCAGACACACCACTCACTGCTACAGGCAGATACACCGCTCACTGCTACAGTCGGACACCGCTCACTGTTAGTCAGACACACCGCTCACTGCTACAGTCAGATACACCGCTCACTGTTACAGTCAGACACCGCTCAGTTACAGTCAGACACACCGCTCACTGCTACAGTCAGACACACCGCTCACTGCTACAGTCTGACACCGCTCACTGCTACAGTCAGACACCGCTCACTGCTACAGTCAGACACCGCTCACTGCTACAGTCAGATACACCGTTCGCTGCTAGTCAAACACACTGCTCACTGCTACAGTCAGACACACCACTCACTGCTACAGGCAGACACGCCGCTCACTGTTACAGTCAGACACACTGCTCACTGTTACAGTCAGGCACACCGCTCACTGTTACAGTCAGACATCGCTCACTGCTACAGTCAGATACACCGCTCACTGCTACAGTCGGACACCGCTCACTGTTAGTCAGACACACCGCTCACTGCTACAGTCAGATACATCGCTCACTGCTACAGTTGGACACCACTCACTGTTACAGTCAGATACACCGCTCGCTGCTAGTCAAACACACTGCTCACTGCTACAGTCAGACACACCACTCACTGCTACAGGCAGACACGCCGCTCACTGTTACAGTCAGACACACCGCTCACTGTTACAGTCAGGCACACCGCTCACTGTTACAGTCAGACATCGCTCACTGCTACAGTCAGATACACCGCTCACTGCTACAGTCGGACACCGCTCACTGTTAGTCAGACACACCGCTCACTGTTACAGTCAGACACCCCGCTCACTGTTACAGTCAGACACACCGCTCACTGTTACAGTCAGACACACCGCTCACTGTTACAGTCAGACACACCGCTCACTGTTACAGTCAGACACACCGCTCACTGTTACAGTCAGACACTGCTCACTGTTACAGTCAGACACATCACTAACTGTTACAGTCAGACACTGCTCACTGCTAGTCAGACACACCGCTCACTACTACAGTCAGACGCGCTGCTCACTGCTAGTCAGACACGACGCTCGCTGTTACAGTCAGACACGCCGCTCACTGTTAGTCAGACATGCCGCTCACTATTACAGTCAGACACCACGCTCACTGCTACAACTGTTACAGTCAGACACACCGCTCACTGTTACAGTCAGACACCCCGCTCACTGTTAGTCACACACACCGCTCACTGTTACAGTCAGACACGCCGCTCACTGTTACAGTCAGACACCCCGCTCACTGTTAGTCACACACACCGCTCACTGTTACAGTCAGACACGCCGCTCACTGTTACAGTAAGACACCCCGCTCACTGTTACAGTCAGACACCCCGCTCACTGTTACAGTCAGACACCGCTCAGTTACAGTCAGACACACCGCTCACTGCTACAGTCAGACACACCGCTCACTGCTACAGTTTGACACCGCTCACTGCTACAGTCAGACACCGCTCACTGCTACAGTCAGACACCGCTCACTGCTACAGTCAGACGCCGCTCACTGCTACAGTCAGATACACCGTTCGCTGCTAGTCAAACACACTGCTCACTGCTACAGTCAGACACACCACTCACTGCTACAGGCAGACACGCCGCTCACTGTTACAGTCAGACACACTGCTCACTGTTACAGTCAGGCACACCGCTCACTGTTACAGTCAGACATCGCTCACTGCTACAGTCAGATACACCGCTCACTGCTACAGTCGGACACCGCTCACTGTTAGTCAGACACACCGCTCACTGCTACAGTCAGATACATCGCTCACTGCTACAGTTGGACACCACTCACTGTTACAGTCAGATACACCGCTCGCTGCTAGTCAAACACACTGCTCACTGCTACAGTCAGACACACCGCTCACTGTTACAGTCAGACGCCCCACTCACTGCTGCAGTCAGATACACCGCTCACTGTTGCAGTCAGACACACCGCTCACTGCTACAGTCAGATGCACCGCTCACTGCTACAGTCAGACGCCGCTCACTGCTACAGTCAGATACACCGCTCGCTGCTAGTCAAACACACTGCTCACTGCTACAGTCAGACACACCGCTCACTGTTAGTCAGACACACCGCTCACTGCTAGTCAGATACACCGCTCACTGCTACAGTCAGACACCGCTCAGTTACAGTCAGACATGCCGCTCACTGCTACAGTCAGACACACCGCTCACTGCTACAGTTTGACACCGCTCACTGCTACAGTCTGACACCGCTCACTGCTACAGTCAGACACCGCTCACTGCTACAGTCAGACACCGCTCACTGCTACAGTCAGACACCGCTCACTGTTGCAGTCAGACACACCGCTCACTGTTACAGTCAGACGTCGCCCACTTTTATAGTCAGACACCGCTCACTGCTACAGTTTGACACCACTCACTGTTGGTCAGACACACCGCTAACTGTTACAGTCAGACACCGCTCACTGTTAGTCAGACACACCGCTCACTGTTACAGTCAGACGCCCCGCTCACTGCTGCAGTCAGATACACCGCTCACTGCTACAGTCAGATACGCCGCTCACTGCTACAGTCAGATACACCGCTCGCTGCTAGTCAAACACACTGCTCACTGCTACAGTCAGACACACCACTCACTGCTACAGGCAGATACACATGCTCACTGCTACAGTCGGACACCGCTCACTGTTAGTCAGACACACCGCTCACTGCTACAGTCAGATACACCGCTCACTGTTACAGTCAGACGCCGCTCAGTTACAGTCAGACACACCGCTCACTGCTACAGTCAGACACACCGCTCACTGCTACAGTCTGACACCGCTCACTGCTACAGTCAGACACCGCTCACTGCTACAGTCAGACACCGCTCACTGCTACAGTCAGATACACCGTTCGCTGCTAATCAAACACACTGCTCACTGCTACAGTCAGACACACCACTCACTGCTACAGGCAGACACGCCGCTCACTGTTACAGTCAGACACACTGCTCACTGTTACAGTCAGGCACACCGCTCACTGTTACAGTCAGACATCGCTCACTGCTACAGTCAGATACACCGCTCACTGCTACAGTCGGACACCGCTCACTGTTAGTCAGACACACCGCTCACTGCTACAGTCAGATACATCGCTCACTGCTACAGTTGGACACCACTCACTGTTACAGTCAGATACACCGCTCGCTGCTAGTCAAACACACTGCTCACTGCTACAGTCAGACACACCACTCACTGCTACAGGCAGACACGCCGCTCACTGTTACAGTCAGACACACCGCTCACTGTTACAGTCAGGCACACCGCTCACTGTTACAGTCAGACATCGCTCACTGCTACAGTCAGATACACCGCTCACTGCTACAGTCGGACACCGCTCACTGTTAGTCAGACACACCGCTCACTGTTACAGTCAGACACCCCGCTCACTGTTACAGTCAGACACACCGCTCACTGTTACAGTCAGACACACCGCTCACTGTTACAGTCAGACACACCGCTCACTGTTACAGTCAGACACACCGCTCACTGTTACAGTCAGACACTGCTCACTGTTACAGTCAGACACATCACTAACTGTTACAGTCAGACACTGCTCACTGCTAGTCAGACACACCGCTCACTACTACAGTCAGACGCGCTGCTCACTGCTAGTCAGACACGACGCTCGCTGTTACAGTCAGACACGCCGCTCACTGTTAGTCAGACATGCCGCTCACTATTACAGTCAGACACCACGCTCACTGCTACAACTGTTACAGTCAGACACACCGCTCACTGTTACAGTCAGACACCCCGCTCACTGTTAGTCACACACACCGCTCACTGTTACAGTCAGACACGCCGCTCACTGTTACAGTCAGACACCCCGCTCACTGTTAGTCACACACACCGCTCACTGTTACAGTCAGACACGCCGCTCACTGTTACAGTAAGACACCCCGCTCACTGTTACAGTCAGACACCCCGCTCACTGCTACAGTCAGACACCCCGCTCACTGCTACAACTGTTAGTCAGACACCGCTCACTGCCACAGTCAGACACCCCGCTCATTGTTAGTCAGACACACCGCTCACTGTTATAGTCAGACACACCGCTCACTGCTACAGTCAGACACACTGCTCACTGCTACAGTCAGACACACTGCTCACTGCTACAGTCAGACACACTGCTCACTGCTACAGTCAGCCACCGCTCACTGTTACAGTCGGACACCACTTGCTGTTACAGTCGGACACACCGCTCACCGTCAGTCAGACACAGCGCTCACTGTTACAGTCAGACACCCCGCTCACCGTCAGTCAGACACAGCGCTCACTGTTACAGTCAGACACCCCGCTCACTGTTACAGTCAGACACCCCGCTCACTGTTACAGTCAGACACCCCGCTCACTGTTACAGTCAGACACCCCGCTCACTGTTACAGTCAGACACCCCGCTCACTGTTACAGTCAGACACCCCGCTCACTGTTACAGTCAGACACCCCGCTCACTGTTACAGTCAGACACCCCGCTCACTGTTACAGTCAGACACCCCGCTCACTGTTACAGTCAGACACCCCGCACACTGCTAGTCAGACACACTGCTCACTGCTACTGTCAGACACGACGTTCACTGCTACAGTCAGACACGACGTTCACTGCTCCAGTCAGACACACTGCTCACTGCTACAGTCAGCCACCGCTCACTGTTACAGTCGGACACCACTTGCTGTTACAGTCGGACACACCGCTCACCGTCACAGTCAGACACAGCGCTCACTGTTACAGTCAGACACACCGCTCACTGTTAGTCAGACACCCCGCTCACTGTTACAGTCAGACATGCCGCTCACTGTTACAGTCAGACACGACGTTCACTGCTACAGTCAGACACACTGCTCACTGTTACAGTCAGCCACCGCTCACTGTTACAGTCGGACACCACTTGCTGTTACAGTCGGACACACCGCTCACCGTCACAGTCAGGCACAGCGCTCACTGTTGCAGTCAGACACACCGCTCACTGCTACAGTCGGACACCGCTCACTGTTACAGTCAGACACACCACTCACTGCTACAGTCAGACACGCCGCTCACTATCACAGTCAGGCACGCCGCTCACTGCTACAGTCAGACACCCCGCTCACTGCTACAGTCAGACACTGCTCACTGTTACAGTCGGACACTGCTCACTGTTAGTCAGACACACAGCTCACTGTTAGTCAGACGTCCCGCTCACTACTACAGTCAGACACCGCTCACTGTTAGTCAGACACCGCTCACTGCTACAGTCAGACACACCGCTCAACTGCTACAGTCAGACACCCCGCTCACTGCTAGTCAGACACCCCGCTCACTGCTAGTCAGACACCCCGCTCACTGCTAGTCAGACACCCCGCTCACTGCTAGTCAGACACCCCGCTCACTGTTAGTCAGACACCGCTCAGTTACAGTCAGACACACCGCTCACTGCTACAGTCAGACACACCGCTCACTGCTACAGTTTGACACCGCTCACTGCTACAGTCAGACACCGCTCACTGCTACAGTCAGACACCGCTCACTGCTACAGTCAGACACCGCTCACTGCTACAGTCAGACACCGCTCACTGCTACAGTCAGACGCCGCTCACTGCTACAGTCAGACGCCGCTCACTGCTACAGTCAGATACACCGTTCGCTGCTAGTCAAACACATTGCTCACTGCTACAGTCAGACACACCACTCACTGCTACAGGCAGACACGCCGCTCACTGTTACAGTCAGACACACTGCTCACTGTTACAGTCAGGCACACCGCTCACTGTTACAGTCAGACATCGCTCACTGCTACAGTCAGATACACCGCTCACTGCTACAGTCGGACACCGCTCACTGTTAGTCAGACACACCGCTCACTGCTACAGTCAGATACATCGCTCACTGCTACAGTTGGACACCACTCACTGTTACAGTCAGATACACCGCTCGCTGCTAGTCAAACACACTGCTCACTGCTACAGTCAGACACACCGCTCACTGTTACAGTCAGACGCCCCACTCACTGCTGCAGTCAGATACACCGCTCACTGTTGCAGTCAGACACACCGCTCACTGCTACAGTCAGATGCACCGCTCACTGCTACAGTCAGACGCCGCTCACTGCTACAGTCAGATACACCGCTCGCTGCTAGTCAAACACACTGCTCACTGCTACAGTCAGACACACCGCTCACTGTTAGTCAGACACACCGCTCACTGCTAGTCAGATACACCGCTCACTGCTACAGTCAGACACCGCTCAGTTACAGTCAGACATGCCGCTCACTGCTACAGTCAGACACACCGCTCACTGCTACAGTTTGACACCGCTCACTGCTACAGTCTGACACCGCTCACTGCTACAGTCAGACACCGCTCACTGCTACAGTCAGACACCGCTCACTGTTGCAGTCAGACACACCGCTCACTGTTACAGTCAGACGTCGCCCACTTTTATAGTCAGACACCGCTCACTGCTACAGTTTGACACCACTCACTGTTGGTCAGACACACCGCTAACTGTTACAGTCAGACACCGCTCACTGTTAGTCAGACACACCGCTCACTGTTACAGTCAGACACCGCTCAGTTACAGTCAGACACACCGCTCACTGCTACAGTCAGACACACCGCTCACTGCTACAGTCTGACACCGCTCACTGCTACAGTCAGACACCGCTCACTGCTACAGTCAGATACACCGTTCGCTGCTAGTCAAACACACTGCTCACTGCTACAGTCAGACACACCACTCACTGCTACAGGCAGACACGCCGCTCACTGTTACAGTCAGACACACTGCTCACTGTTACAGTCAGGCACACCGCTCACTGTTACAGTCAGACATCGCTCACTGCTACAGTCAGATACACCGCTCACTGCTACAGTCGGACACCGCTCACTGTTAGTCAGACACACCGCTCACTGCTACAGTCAGATACATCGCTCACTGCTACAGTTGGACACCACTCACTGTTACAGTCAGATACACCGCTCGCTGCTAGTCAAACACACTGCTCACTGCTACAGTCAGACACACCACTCACTGCTACAGGCAGACACGCCGCTCACTGTTACAGTCAGACACACCGCTCACTGTTACAGTCAGGCACACCGCTCACTGTTACAGTCAGACATCGCTCACTGCTACAGTCAGATACACCGCTCACTGCTACAGTCGGACACCGCTCACTGTTAGTCAGACACACCGCTCACTGCTACAGTCAGATACACCGCTCACTGCTACAGTCAGACACCGCTCAGTTACAGTCAGACACACCGCTCACTGCTACAGTCAGACACACCGCTCACTGCTACAGTTGGACACCACTCACTGTTACAGTCAGCTACTGACAGTACCCAATGTATAACATCACAAAGTGTCTGAGCCAACACAGTGGGTGTGAAAACTGATTTCTGCAAAAGGAAGAAAGTGGAGCTTGTGTCTTCCAGAAGTCGGTGTCTGTGTGAGCTGTGAGGTGTTCAGAGTGAGAGCTTTAGCAACTATTGCCTGATGTCCATATAAAGTCTGAAATCCCTTGAACTGCATATTTATACAATTATTGCTGGCAGGAGTCGAAGGGGGAGTCTGATCGCTCCCAGATTTGTTCTCTCGTCTCCAAACTTCAGCTGTGAGGTGCAAGGACTTATAAGGCTGTGTTGTATTCATGTAAACTCTGTAAAAGCAGTCTGAACCTCACTTTAGTACCAGTGCCATTATTTCATCTGATTGTAAACTCCTGTCCACATCCTTACCCCAGCTCGCAGTGTGGCTGGGTTAACCCCTAAACGACCAGCTCCCAACAGTGGACTTTTCTCATTGCCAAGAGATGGAATGCAGGGTTATTTCCCTCACTTATTAATGGCTCGAAGACGAATATTCTGTTGTCGCTGTATTATTCTGTCACATTTCAGTATTGAATCTTACTATTTCTAACTGATTATTTTGAGATGAATTGCCATATCTTTCTGAACTAAGATTCCAATTAGGTATTCACACAAAAATATCCACAATTCCTGGGAAACCGGATTATAAGGAATTTCACTTTAATTGTAAAGCAAGAAAGAACTTGCATTTCTGCAGTACCTCAGGACCTCCCAATGCGCTTTCTGGCCAATGAATTGCTTTTCAAATGTAATTACTGTTGTAATTTAGGAAACATTAGGAGATATAAGACCCATCCAATCTCCTCAACACCTGGTCCAGTCCAATATTGACCAATACAATAGCCATTGTCAACATGTGACTCCACTCACTTCCTCCAAATTAAAGGTGTTGCTATAGAATCCCGCATGGGTCCTAGCTACACCTGCCTATTCGTGAGATATGTGGAACATTCTTTGTTCCAGTCCTACTCAGGTTCCCTCCCTCACCTCTTTCTCCAGTCCACTGCTGACTGTATTGGTGCGGTTTCCTCTACATTGGGCGACCAAAAGCAGATTGGGTGACCACTCTGCGGAACATCTCCATTCAGTCCGTAAGCGTGACCCCCAAGCTTCCGGTCGCCTGTCACTTTAAATCTCCGCTCCACTCCACTCCCACTCTGACCTTACATTGTTCCAACGAAACTCAACATAAGCTCGAGGAACAGCATCTCATCTTTCCACTAGCCACTTTATAGTGTTCTGGACACAACATCCAGTTCAACAATTTCAGAGCGTAACCTCTTCCCCTATTTTCCCACACGGCAGCTCTTGATGATTCTGCCATTCCCTTTTCATTCTTCTAGCCTCATCTTTTGTTTCTTTACTTGTCCCATTATTGTCCCCTTTTACTTTGTACAATCATATCTTCTGTCAATTAATCTTTGCTGCCCTTCACCCTATCAAAGACCTTCCCTTTTGTTCTTTCCTTCCCTCCTCCTTTCCCTGCCTCTGCACTTGCTTAAAATTTGTTACATCTCAAACTTTTTTCCAGCTCTGACGTTGGGTCATCGACCTGACACGTTAACTCTGTTCCTCTCTGCACAGATGCTGTCTGACCCACTGAGTGTCTCTAGCATTTTCTGTTTTTATGTCAACATATAGCTAATTGGGAATCCAGATGTGACTAGTTGCAATGCTGATCAGAAAGATGTTTAGGATACACAGGGTTAATCTGTCCAACAAAGCACAACGTTTCAAATGCCAGACTTTCAGTGAATATGAAGCAGACCCAGTTTTCCACTGGGATTTCCATTGAAGTCGGAAACATTCCTAGAATACCTGTCGGAGAAACCTCCTGCACCATTGCTAAATCTTACAATCAAACGATTTCTCTGCCTTCTCCTCGGATGGTGTCCTGGAGTGGTGGCTTATACTGTTACGCACAACTGCTGTTATTCTGTGAATCTCTATTCCACCGGGAACTTGAGCGAACAAGCCTTGATGGTCTTGAATATTACTAACTGACTGAATTTGGTTCAAGTTTACTCTGCTCCTTAAGGCTGACCCCGTGGTAATGTCAGTACAATTGAGACCCCTTCATTTTCCGTCTCCTGTATCGCTTTAAATTAGTTCAGTAACTGGTTTGAAATTGAGTCTGTGATATATCGGAATATTAAAACAATCAATTCCTATTTTAACTCAAATGACACAAGATATTTTTGCTGAAGTATCGGCCTTAGCTTAAAGTGTTTTCAGTTTCTGTGAAAGTCGGTGTCATTTTGCCAAAGATTTAAGCTTGGCAAAGTCCAGCTCCTCAGGGGAGCTCCCAGTGGGGCCGGGTTCAGTACAGGAGCTGGGGCCGGGTTCAGTACAGGAGCTGGGGCCGGGTTCAGTACAGGAGCTGGGGCCGGGTTCAGTTCAGGAGCTGGGGCCGGGTTCAGTTCAGGAGCTGGGGCCGGGTTCAGTACAGGAGCTGGGGCCGGGTTCAGTTCAGGAGCTGGGGCCGGGTTCAGTACAGGAGCTGGGGCCGGGTTCAGTACAGGAGCTGGGGCCGGGTTCAGTACAGGAGCTGGGGCCGGGTTCAGTACAAGAGCTGGGGCCGGGTTCAGTACAGGAGCTGGGGCCGGGTTCAGTACAGGAGCTGGGGCCGGGTTCAGTACAGGAGCTCCCGGTGGGGCCGGGTTCAGTACAGGAGCTGGGGCCGGGTTCAGTACAGGAGCTCCCGGTGGGGCCGGGTTCAGTACAGGAGCTGGGGCCGGGTTAAGTACAGGAGCTGGGGCCGGGTTCAGTACAGGAGCTCCCGGTGGGGCCGGGTTCAGTACAGGAGCTGGGGCCGGGTTCAGTACAGGAGCTCCCGGTGGGGCCGGGTTCAGTACAGGAGCTGGGGCCGGGTTCAGTGCAGGAGCTGGGGCCGGGTTCAGTACAGGAGCTGGGGCCGGGTTCAGTACAGGAGCTGGGGCCGGGTTCAGTGCAGGAGCTCCCAGTGGGGCCGGGTTCAGTACAGGAGCTGGGGCCGGGTTCAGTACAGGAGCTCCCGGTGAGGCCGGGTTTAGTACAGGAGCTGAACTGGCTGCTTTTCCCAAGGAGCAGAAACTCTCGCTGACATTCTGCAAATTTGAGATGTTTTTCTATCCAACTCTGAAATGCTGATGTGAAATCAAACAATCTCTGCTCAGATCCAACACAAACAGGCAAGATGGAAAAACTGACGACATTTTCTCAAATTCCAATAGGCTGGTGTCATTGGAATTGTTAGCTAGACTATCCTGATTGGCTGTCTTTTGAACCAATAGGACAGGTTTGTCAGATCCAACTAAATCAAGGGTTTGAAAAGTTTTGGGACTTTTGTGGGACTCCCAGAACTGACGAGAGTGAGAGCAGGTGCTGGATCGCGAGGATTGTAAGCTTGCAACAAACAGTTCAGAGATGTCAGTGCATTTCAACAAGGGACCTGCATATGGCCTCTCGGCAGAGGTGAACCGTAAGGTAGGGACAGACCTGTACAGAAATTGAACAGATGCTACCCGAATGTTGCTAGGTAACCACAAGCTCCCCAAAACATTTCATCAAGAGGTCTCATCTGATTTTTAATATCGGGCTGTGATTAGAGAGTCACAGATAACCACTGGCGGTGTCTGCTCTGTTCACAGGAAGCACTGACATGTGGTAATCTCAACAAACATTCCTTTAAATATTAGCTAGCTCGTCGATGGATCAGATTCCAAAGAGGAGTTGGGAAATGAGTGTTCAAAACGTTCAGAGGTCAGCCGAGCAAAGATAAATCAAACAGGAGAGGTTTAACCTCCTGAAACACTGGATCCACAGAATAGAAACAGCAGCCATCGGACAGGCCACAGTTAAAGGGCAGTGTCGTGTGGCTCAGTTTGTGCCTGGGGTTGACAGAAGGGAACCCCTTGTATGATTTGGTCCCGTGAAGTTTATGTGTTATTGCAGAGTTCACTGGGGCACAGTGAGTTCTTCAGTCCCTGAAACAACCAGCTTTATAAATATCTCCACTTTGGATGTATCCGTGATTTCTGCATCTCACTGGGATTAATATTAATATAGTTCAACTGCAGTCTCACTGACAATAGTGTAACTCTCCTAGTGTACAAAAGGCTGACGGAGATTGGAACTTAATGAAGGAACGATAGCTGTACTAAGCCGAGTCACCACTGAGTGTAGGACAGAAACAACTTCTGTAACAACTTATTCAATGAAAAGTTTTTGTCAGCACTTCTTTCCTGATTTCAATCTTCAGTTGCACTCTGCACTTCATATTTCATTCTATTTAAATCATTTTAACTGCGAATTAATCGATGATAATGCTTGAAAATTAATCACTTTCCTACTTTTGGCCTCGCTGTCAAACACTCCCAGGGCAGGTACAGCACGCGGTTAGATACAGAGTAAAGCTCTCTCTACACTGTCCCATCAAACACTCCCAGGGCAGGTACAGGGGGTTAGATACAGAGTAAAGCTCCCTCTACACTGTCCCATCAAACACTCCCAGGGCAGGTACAGGGGGTTAGATACAGAGTAAAGCTCCCTCTACACTGTCCCATCAAACACTCCCAGGGCAGGTACAGGGGGTTAGATACAGAGTAAAGAAAGAAAAGACTTGGATTTATTTAGTGCCTTTAATGACCATCAAAGTGCTTTACAGCCACTGAAGTACTTTTGGAGTGTAATCACTGTTGTAATGTAAGAAACGCAGCAGCCAATTTGCACACAGCAAGCTCCCACACACAGCAATCTGATAATGACCAAATAATTTGTTCTTTTTTGTTATGTTGATTGAGGGATAAATATTGGCCAGGGTGCCGGGGATAACTCCCCTGCTCTTCTTCGAAATTATACCATGGGATTTTTTTATGTCCACTTGAAAGAGCAGACAGGGGCCTTGGTTTAACGTCTCATCCAAAAGACGACACCTCCGACAGTGCAGTACTCCCTCAGCACTGAACTGGACTGTCAGCCTAGATTTTTTTGTGCTCAAGTCCCTGGAGTGGGACTTGAACCCACGACCTTCTGACTCAGGTGAGTGTGCTACCCACTGAATGATTAAAGCTCCCTCTATACTGTCCCATCAAACACTCCCAGGGCAGGTACAGCACGGGTTAGATACAGAGTAAAGCTCCCTCTACACTGTCCCATCAAACACTCCCAGGGCAGGTACAGCACGGGTTAGATACAGAGTAAAGCTCCCTCTACACTGTCCCATCAAACACTCCCAGGGCAGGTACAGCACGGGGTTAGATACAGAGTAAAGCTCCCTCTACACTGTCCCATCAAACACTCCCAGGGCAGGTACAGCACGGTGTTAGATACAGAGTAAAGCTCCCTCTACACTGTCCCATCAAACACTCCCAGGGCAGGTACAGCACGGGGTTAGATACAGAGTAAAGCTCCCTCTACACTGTCCCATCAAACACTCCCAGGGCAGGTACGGCACGGGTTAGATACAGAGTAAAGCTCCCTCTACACTGTCCCATCAAACACTCCCTGGGTAGGTACAGCACGGGGTTAGATACAGAGTAAAGCTCCCTCTGCACTGTCCCATCAAACACTCCCAGGGCAGATACAGGGGGTTAGATACAGAGTAAAGCTCCCTCTACACTGTCCCATCAAACACTCCCAGGGCAGGTACAGCACGGGGTTAGATACAGAGTAAAGCTCCCTCTACACTGTCCCATCAAACACTCCCAGGGCAGGTACAGCACGGGTTAGATACAGAGTAAAGCTCCCTCTACACTGTCCCATCAAACACTCCCAGGGCAGGTACAGCACGGGTTAGATACAGAGTAAAGCTCCCTCTACACTGTCCCATCAAACACTCCCAGGGCAGGTACAGCACGGGGTTAGATACAGAGTAAAGCTCCCTCTACACTGTCCCATCAAACACTCCCTGGGTAGGTACAGCACGGGGTTAGATACAGAGTAAAGCTCCCTCTACACTGTCCCATCAAACACTCCCAGGGCAGGTACAGGGGGTTAGATACAGAGTAAAGCTCCCTCTACACTGTCCCATCAAACACTCCCAGGGCAGGTACAGGGGGTTAGATACAGAGTAAAGAAAGAAAAGACTTGGATTTATTTAGTGCCTTTAATGACCATCAAAGTGCTTTACAGCCACTGAAGTACTTTTGGAGTGTAATCACTGTTGTAATGTAAGAAACGCAGCAGCCAATTTGCACACAGCAAGCTCCCACACACAGCAATCTGATTATGACCAAATAATTTGTTCTTTTTTGTTATGTTGATTGAGGGATAAATATTGGCCAGGGTGCCGGGGATAACTCCCCTGCTCTTCTTCGAAATTATACCATGGGATTTTTTTATGTCCACTTGAAAGAGCAGACGGGGGCCTTGGTT
Organism: Pristiophorus japonicus; assembly: GCF_044704955.1. Classification (NCBI taxonomy): domain Eukaryota; kingdom Metazoa; phylum Chordata; class Chondrichthyes; family Pristiophoridae; genus Pristiophorus; species Pristiophorus japonicus. Next base: position 303,282 of record NC_092000.1, read on the forward strand.
TAACGTCTCATCCAAAAGACGACACCTCCGACAGTGCAGTACTCCCTCAGCACTGAACTGGACTGTCAGCCTAGATTTTTTTGTGCTCAAGTCCCTGGAGTGGGACTTGAACCCACGACCTTCTGACTCAGGTGAGTGTGCTACCCACTGAATGATTAAAGCTCCCTCTATACTGTCCCATCAAACACTCCCAGGGCAGGTACAGCACGGGTTAGATACAGAGTAAAGCTCCCTCTACACTGTCCCATCAAACACTCCCAGGGCAGGTACAGGGGATTAGATACAGAGTAAAGCTCCCTCTACACTGTCCCATCAAACACTCCCAGGGCAGGTACAGCACGGGTTAGATACAGAGTAAAGCTCCCTCTACACTGTCCCATCAAACACTCCCAGGGCAGGTACAGCACGGGGTTTAGATGCAGAGTAAAGCACCCTCTACACTGTCCCATCAAACACTCCCAGGGCAGGTACAGCACGGGTTAGATACAGAGTAAAGCTCCCTCTACACTGTCCCATCAAACACTCCCAGGGCAGGTACAGCACGGGGTTAGATACAGAATAAATCTCCCGCTACTGTGCCAACACCAACAATGCCTTTAATGTAGTGAAACATCCCAAGGCGCTTCAAGGGAGTGTAAAGAAACAGAATTTGACACTGAGTCTCATATGGAAATGACGAGGTAGGATTTAAGGAGCGTCTTAAAGAAGGAGAGAGAGGTTGAGAGGCGGAGAGGTTTACGGAGGGAATTCCAGAGCTTAGGGCCCAGGCAGCTGAAGGCCACCAGTGGCAGGGCGAAGGGAGTTGGGGGTGTGGTAGAGCCCTGAATTGAAGGAGTGCAAATATTTGGAGGGTTGGAGGAGGATACCGAGATAGGGAGGGACAAGGCCATGGAGGGATTTGCAAATGATGAGAATTTTAACATCATGGCATTGCCGGAACAGGAGTCAATGTAGGTCAGCAAGCAAAGGAATGGTGGGTGAACGGGACTTGGTACGAGTTAGGATTCGGGCACCTGGGGTTTGGTGAGCTGTAGTTTACAAAGGGTGGAAGATGGGAGGCCGGCCATGGGAACATTGGAACAGTTGAGTCTGGAAGTAACAAAGACAAGAATGAGGCTTTCAGCAGCAGATGGAGGCAGGGACGGAGACAGGTGATGTTAAATCTTTGTGCGACTTTATAGGTAATGGTGCAGGAGCCATTGCAGGAGGTTCTCTGGCTACAACTGGGTAGGTAAGAGTGGAACTAGGCGAGTGAATTCCCACCCAGCTGGACGACGATGGAGTGACGTTGCAGGAGAATGGTGTGGTCAACTGCTTCAAAGGCTGAAGGATGAAGAGGGAAAGAGGGACATAGGATGTCATTTGTGACTTTGACGAGTCATTTCTGAGCTGTTGCAGGGGCGGAAACCTGATGGGAGTCCGGGAAAGATGAGCATGGCTTTGTGAGGCGACAACTAATTGAAGGACTTTGGAGAGGAAAGGAAGGTTAGAGATGGGGCAGCACTTGCAAGGACAGAGGGGTGAAGGGTGGGTTCAGGTGTACACCCGCTGTCAGGAGTCTGTTCTGGTGGAGGAGGGTGGCCTGTATCCAAGGATTTGATCAGTTATTCGTTCTATGGATTTGAAGGAAACTGATAAATAAATGGAGGGAAATAAACAGAGTTGGGGGATGAGATGAGTGGGTTGGGGGATGGAATAGGTGGGTTGGGGGATGGAATAGGTGGGTTGGGGGATGGAATAGGTGGGTTGGGGGATGGGGTGGGTGGGTTGGGGGATGAGGTGGGTGGGTTGGGGGATGGGGTGGGTGGGTTGGGGGATGGGGTGGGTGGGTTGGGGGGTGGGATGAGTGGGTTGGGGGATGGGATGAGTGGGTTGGGGGATGGGATGGGTGGGTTGGGATGAGTGGGATGGGGGATGGGATGAGTGGGTTGGGGGATGGGATGAGTGGGTTGGGGGATGGGATGGGTGGGTTGGGGGATGGGATGGGTGGGTTGGGGGATGGGATGGGTGGGTTGGGGGATGGGGGATGGGGGATGGGATGAGTGGGTTAGGTTAGGGAGTGGGTTAGGTTAGGGGATGGGATGGGAAAAGGGCAGATGAGGAACAGAGTGGATGAAGACTTAGGTTGATGGGGTGAAAATCTGAAGGTGAGCGAGAAAATATATGAGAGCAATTGAACAGGAAGCTGGGTAAATGCAGGGCTCTACACTAGAGGCCATGCGTGGCTGGGGGCTGGGGGCATGCGGGGCTGGAGGCATGCGGGGCTGGAGGCCATGCGGGGCTGGGGGCCGGGGCCATGTGGGGCTGGGGGCCGGGGTCATGTGGGGCTGGGGGCCGGGGCCATGTGGGGCTGGGGGCCATGTGGGGCTGGGGGCCGGGGCCATGTGGGGCTGGGGGCTGGGGGCCGGGGCCATGTGGGGCTGGGGGCCGGGGCCATGTGGGGCTGGGGGCCGGGGCCATGTGGGGCTGGGGGCCGGGGCCATGTGGGGCTGGAGGCTGGGGCCATGTGGGGCTGGGGGCCGGGGCCATGCGGGGCTGGGGGCCGGGGCCATGTGGGGCTGGGGGCCGGGGCCATGTGGGGCTGGGGGCCGGGGCCATGTGGGGCTGGAGGCTGGGTCCCTGTGGGGCTGGGGGCCATGTGGGGCTGGGGGCCGGGGCCATGTGGGGCTGGGGGCCGGGGCCATGTGGGGCTGGGGGCCGGGGCCATGTGGGGCTGGGGGCCGGGCCATGTGGGGCTGGGGGCTGGGTCCCTGTGGGGCCGGGGCCATGTGGGGCTGGGGGCCGGGGCCATGTGGGGCTGGAGGCCGGGGCCATGTGGGGCTGGAGGCCGGGGCCATGCGGGGCTGGAGGCTGGGTCCCTGTGGGGCTGGGGGCCATGTGGGGCTGGGGGCTGGGTCCCTGTGGGGCTGGGGGCCATGCGGGGCTGGGGGCCGGGCCATGCGGGGGTGGGGTACTAGTCCGTCCCTTCTGTTTTTCCCTCTTTACTCGCATGTGTCTCTTTCTCTGCCTCTATTTCTCTTCAATCACTCTCTGCACTAGATTGACTCTGGGTTGTTCTATGAGGAGAGACTGAGTATAGTGGGCCTATATTCTCTGGAGTTTAGAAGAATGAGAGGTTATCTCATTGAAACATAGAAGATTCTGAGGGGGATTGACAGGGTAGATGTTGAAAGGTTGTTAACCCCGGGCTGAGAGTCTAGAACCAGGGGCCATACTCTCAGGATAAGGGGTCGACCATTTAAGACTGAGATGAGGAAGAGTTTCTTCACTCAAGAGTTGTGAATCTTTGGAATTCTCTGCCCCAAATGGCTATGGATGCTCAAGCATTGCGTATATTCAAGGCTGAGATATCGATTTTTAGACTCTAGGGGAATCAAGGGTATGGGTATCGGATGAGAAAGTGGAGTTCAGTTCGAAGATCAGCCATGATCTTACTGAGTGGTGGAGCAGGCTCGAGGGCCTGTTTGGCCTACTCCTAATTCTTATGTCTTTATGCCTCTATCATCCCTTTTGCCATTGAATAACAACCTGCCTTCCACCCTATCACAGACCTTCCCTTTTGTTCTTTTCTCGCCTCTGTACTTGCTTAAAACCTGTTACATCTCCAATGTTTTCCAGTTCTAGCGAAAGGTCACAGACCTCAAGCATTAAACCTGTTTCTCTCTCTACCAGCTGAGTACATCTGCTCAGTGTGTCTGCCGTGGCTCAGTGGGCAGCACTCTTGCCTCTGAGTCGGAAGGTTGTGGGTTCAAGTCCCACTCCAGCGACTTGAGATAAAATCTAGGCTGACACTCCAGTGGAGTGCTGAGGGAGTGCTGCACTGTTGGAGGTACCGTCATTTAGATGAGATGTTAAACCTAGACCCCGCCTGCTCTCTCATGTGGACGTAAAAAATATCCCATGGCATTATTTTGAAGAAGAGCAGGGGAGTTATTCCCAGTGTCCTGGACAATATTTATCCCTCAATCAATCAACATAACAAAACAGATTATCTGGTCATTATCACATCGCTGTGTGTGGGAGCTTGCTGTGCGCAAATTGTCTGCCGGGTTTCCCACATTACAGCAGCGACTATACTTCATTGGCTGTAAAGCGCTTTGAAAGGTCCGCTGGTCGTGAAAGGCGCTATATAAATCCAAATCTTTCTTCTTTCTTTCTAGCATTTTAGCTTATACTCTCTGCCTCTTTCTGTGTTTCTCTCACCTTGCCTGTGTCTCTCAGTCTCTTAGAACATAAGAATAGAAGAAATAGGAGCAGGAGTAGGCCACACAGCCCCTCGAGCCTGCTCCGCCATTCAATATCATGGCTAAACTTTTACCTCAACTCCACTTTCCTGCCCCATCCCTTGATTCCCTTAGTACTCAAACATCTCTCGCTCTCAGCCTTGAATATACTCAACGACTGAGCATCCACAGCCCCCTGGGGCAGAGAGTTCCAAAGTTTCACAACCCGCTGAGTGAAGAAGTTTCTGCTCATCTCAGTCCTAAATAGCCAACCCCTTACCCTGAGATTGTGACCCATAGTTCTCGATTCTACAGCCAGGGGAAAGAAACATTCTCCCAGCGTCTATCCTGGCAACTCCTCGAAGAATGTTATATGTTTCAATGAGATCACCTCTCATTCTCCCAAATGCCTAAGAATATCGGCCCATAGGACAACCCTCCCATCCCAGGGAGAATATAGGTCCATAGGACAACCCTCCCATCCCAGGGAGAATATAGGTCCCTAGGACAACCCTCTCATCCCAAGAATCAATCTAGTGAACCTTTATTTTTTTTCAGCATGCATTTCAGCCTGCAAGTATATCATGTAAAGAGACCAAAACTGTACATAGTACTCCAGGTGTGGTCTCACCAGGGCCCGATATAATTACAGCAGGACTTCCTTATTCTTGTACTCCAACCCCCTTGCAATAAAGGATAACATATTTCCTAATGGCTTGCTGTACAGGCATGTTAACTTCCTGTGATTAATGTACAAGGACCCTCAAATGCCTCTGAATACCAACATTTATTAGTCTCACTTTAAAAAAATATTCTGCTTTTCCCTTCTTCCTGCCAAAGTGGATAATCTCACACTTCCCTACATTATACTCCATCTGCCACCTTCTTGCCCAATCACTTAACCAGTCTATATCTCTTTGCGTATTCCTCACAGCTTACTTTCCTACCTAACTTTGTATCCTCAGCAAACTTGGATATACTACACTCGATCCCCCATCTAAGACATTGATAGAAAGTGTAAATAGCTGAAGGCCAAGGACTGATTCTTGTGGCACCCCTACCTCCCGAATATTCCTACTCTCTGTTTCTGTCCGTTAACCAATTCTCAATCCATGCTAATACACTACCCCCAATCCCGTGAGCCTTATTTTGTGTAAAGCTTCAATCTTGTGGAATGATAGGATGCGGAGGGATTTCAGCAGATGGGATAAGGCATGGGCCGAAGGGTTTCTCTCCCTGTCCTGAAGCAATTTAAACACGAGAATGAGAGTTTAAAATTCGAGTTATACATAAATCTCTTCTAAAGGAGAAAATAGAAAAAGATCTAGAAACTAAAAATCTAATAATGAATAGTCAACATGAATTGCAAAAGGGAAGGTCTTGATTGACCAACCTCATTAAATTATTTAAAGAGGTAATAGATTTGGACAAGGGTAAAGCAGTAGATACTATATCTGATTTCCAAAAGACCTTTAATAAGATACCACATAATAGACGAACGAATAAGGTCAGAGCATGTGGAGGGGGACAAGTAGCAGAATGGATCGCTAGCTGGCAGCAAGGCAGAAAACAGAGAGTGGGGGTAAAGGGTCGCTATTCACAGGGGCAGAAGGTGGGTGGTGGTGTTCCACAAGGATCAGTGCTGGGACCACTGTTGGTCACAACTTATATTAACGATTTAGACTTTGGAATCAAAAACACAATTTCTAAATTTGCGGACAACATCAAATTAGGAGAATAGTCAATACTGAGAGGGACTGCAACAAATTACAGGGGGACATTAATAAACTTACAGAACGGGCATATAACTGGCAAATTAATTTTAACGAAGATAAGTTTAAGGTATTACATTTTGGCAAGAAAAATAGAGAGGTCACATATTACTTGGAACATACAAATCTAAATGAGTAGAGGAACAAAGGGATCTCGGATACAAATACACAAATCACTGAAAGATGCAACACAGGTTAGCAAGGCCATAAAAAGCAAACCAGGCACCAGGGTTTATTTCTAGAGGGATAGAATTGAAAAGTAGTTATACTAAACCTGTATTGAACCTTGGTTAGACCACACTTGGAGCACTGTGTGCAGTTCTGGTCACCATATTATACAAAGATTACAAGGCACTGGGGAGGGTGCTGGGAAGATTTACCAGGATGATACAGAAATGCGAGGGTATACATATCAGGCTGGGTCTCTTTTCTCTTGAAAAGAGAAGGCTGAGGGGGGGGCCTAGAATGATGAAAGGTTTTGATCGAGTGGATACAGAGAGAGTTTTTCCACTTGTGGGGAAGAGCACAACTAGAGGCCATCGATATAAGATAGTCACCAAGAAATCCAATGGGGAATTGAGATGAAACTTCTTCACCCAGAGAGGGGTGAGAATGTGGAACTCGCTGTCACAGGGAGGGGGTGAGGCAAATAGTATCGATGCGTTTAAGAGGAGGCTGGATAAGCGTATCAGGGAGAAGGTATAACAAGAATTATATTGAGGGTTATGCTGGTAAGAGTGTGGCCAATGGTTTCACCTGCACCTACATCTGATTTCTGGCCTACAGATTGCACAGAAATATGACCCACAGAAAGATGAGGATATTCGGAGGTGGATTGAAGATGTTACTGGAGCAACTCTCCCAGATAACCTAATGGAGAGCCTGAAAAATGGAGTTATACTATGCAAGTAAGCAAAACGATTCAAATATCCGAGGACCAGAAATCACAAACCCAAACTGTAATTGCAGCAAGCTCACCCCAACTCAGAGCGCGAATGGATTACCGACTACACCAACTCTACATTATCCTTTCCATTGCACACGGTGGTCTGTAACCCCAGCCAGTGCCTCTCTCCCGCCCTGTAACCCCAGCCAGTATCGTTCTCTCGCCCTGTAACCCCAGCCAGTGCCTCTCTCCCGCCCTGTAACCCCAGCCAGTATCGTTCTCTCGCCCTGTAACCCCAGCCATGTGTCGTTCTCTGGCCCTGTAAACCCAGCCAGTGTCGTTCTCCTGCCCTGTAACACCAGCCAGTGCCTCTCTCCCGCCCTGTAACCCCAGCCAGTGTCGTTCTCCCGCCCTGTAACCCCAGCCAGTGTCGTTCTCCCGCCCTGTAACCCCAGCCAGTGTCGTTCTCCCGCCCTATAACCCCAGCCAGTGTCGTTCTCCCGCCCTGTAACACCAGCCAGTGTCGTTCTCTCGCCCTGTAACCCCAGCCAGTGTCGTTCTCTGGCCCTGTAAACCCAGCCAGTGTCGTTCTCCTGCCCTGTAACACCAGCCAGTGCCTCTCTCCCGCCCTGTAACCCCAGCCAGTGCCTCTCTCCCGCCCTGCAACCCCAGCCAGTGTCGTTCTCTCGCCCTGTAACCCCAGCCAGCGTCGTTCTCCCGCCTTGTAACCCCAGCCAGTGAGCAAAAGAACTCCAGTAAAGTAAGTATTTCCCGGTAATTTTCACGTTTAAAGTACGATAGTTTTGATCTGTATTTCCTTCTGTTTAAGGCTTATTAATAAACTGCAACCTGGTTCGGTGACGAAGATTAGTGACTCCCCACAGAACTGGCATCAGGTAATGAGTTAACTGATTAAAGGTGTCCGTAATGGCGGGGGGGGGAGGTGAGGGCACTGTCTGTACGGGGGCGGGGCGGGGGGGGGCACTGTCTATACGGTGGGGGCACTGTCTGTATGGGGGGGGGGGGTGGGCACTGTCTGTACGGGGGGGGGAGGGGGGGGCACTGTCTGTATGGGGGGGGGTGGGCACTGTCTGTACGGGGGGGGGCACTGTCTGTACGGGGGGGGGCACTGTCTGTACGGGGGAGGGGCACTGTCTGTACGGGGGGGGGGTCACTGTCTGTACGGGGCGGGCACTGTCTGTACGGGGGGGGGGCATTGTCTGTACGGGGGGGGGGTCACTGTCTGTACGGGGCGGGCACTGTCTGTACGGGGGGGGGGGGGGGGCACTGTCTGTATGGGGGGGGGGGGTGGGCACTGTCTGTACGGGGGGGGGAGGGGGGGGCACTGTCTATACGGTGGGGGCACTGTCTGTATGGGGGGGGGTGGGCACTGTCTGTACGGGGGGGGGTCACTGTCTGTACGGGGGGGGGGGGGGGGGGCACTGTCTATACGGTGGGGGCACTGTCTGTATGGGGGGGGGTGGGCACTGTCTGTACGGGGGGGGCACTGTCTGTACGGGGGGGGGGGCACTGTCTGTACGGGGGAGGGGCACTGTCTGTACGGGGGGGGGGTCACTGTCTGTACGGGGCGGGCACTGTCTGTACGGGGGGGGGCATTGTCTGTACGGGGGGGGCACTGTCTGTACGGGGGGGGGGGCACTGTCTGTACGGGGGGAGGGGGGGTCACTGTCTGTATGGGGGGGGTCACTGTCTGTACGGGGGGGGTCACTGTCTGTACGGGGGGGGGGGTCACTGTCTGTACGGGGCGGGCACTGTCTGTACGGGGGGGGGGGGGGGGCACTGTCTGTTACGGGGGGGCAGTGTCTGTACCGGGGGTGGGGGGCAGTGTCTGTACGGGCGGGGGGGGGGGGTCACTGTCTGTACGGGGGGGGGGCACTGTCTGTACGGGGGGGGGGGGCACTGTCTGTACGGGGGGAGGGGGGGGGTCACTGTCTGTACGGGGGGGGCACTGTCTGTACGGGGGGAGGGGCACTGTCTGTACGGGGGGGTCACTGTATGTACGGGGGGGAGGGGGGGTCACTGTCTGTACGGGGGAGGGGGGTCACTGTCTGTACGGGGGAGGGGGTCACTGTCTGTACCGGGGGAGGGGGGGGTCACTGTCTGTACGGGGGAGGGGGTCACTGTCTGTACCGGGGGAGGGGGGGGTCACTGTCTGTACGGGGGGGTCACTGTCTGTACGGGGGTGTCACTGTATGTACGGGGGGGGGTCACTGTATGTACGGGGTGGCACTGTCGTAGGCGGGGGTCACTGTCTGTACGGGGGGGGTCACTGTCTGTACGGGGGGGGTCACTGTCTGGAGGGGTGGAAGGGGGCACTGTCTGTACGGGGCACTGTCTGTACAGGGGGGGTCACTGTCTGTACGGGGGGGAAACTGTCTGTACGGGGGGGGCACTGTCTGTACGGGGGGGGCACTGTCTGTATGGGGGAGGCACTGTCTGTACGGGGGGAGGGGCACTGTCTGTACGGGGGGAGGGGCACGGTCTGTATGGGGGAGGGGCACTGTCTGTATGTGGGAGGGGCACTGTCTGTACTGGGGGGGGGGGATCACTGTCTGTATGGGGGGGCACTGTCTGTAGGCGGGGGGCACTGTCTGTACGGGGGGGGGGGCACTGTCTGTACCCGGGGGGGTCACTGTCTGTACGGGGGGGGCACTGTCTGTATGCGGGGGGATGGGCACTGTCTGTACGGGGGGAAGGGGGCACTGTCTGTACGGGGGGGGGCACTGTCTGTACCCGGGGGGGTCACTGTCTGTACGGGGGGGGCACTGTCTGTACGGGGGGGGGGCACTGTCTGTACCCGGGGGGGTCACTGTCTGTACGGGGGGGGCACTGTCTGTATGCGGGGGGATGGGCACTGTCTGTACGGGGGGAAGGGGGCACTGTCTGTACGGGGGGGGGGCACTGTCTGTACCCGGGGGGGTCACTGTCTGTACGGGGGGGGCACTGTCTGTACGGGGAGAAGAGGGCACTGTCTGTACAGGGGGGGTCACTGTCTGTACGTGGGGACGGGGGGGAAACTGTCTGTACGGGGGTGGGGTCACTGTCTGTACGGGGGGGGTCACTGTCTGTACGGGGGGAAGGGGGCACTGTCTGTATGGGGGGACGGGGGGGAAACTGTCTGTATGGGGGGGGGCACTGTCTGTACGGGGGGGGCACTGTCTGTACGGGGGGGGCACTGTATGTACGGGGGGGGTCACTGTATGTACGGGGGGGGGGGATCACTGTCTGTAGGCGGGGGGCACTGTCTGTACGGGGGGTGGGCACTGTCTGTACCCGGGGGGGGTCACTGTCTGTACGGGGGGGGCACTGTCTGTACGGGGGGAGGGGGGGGGTCACTGTCTGTACGGGGGGGGCACTGTCTGTACGGGGGGAAGGGGGCACTGTCTGTACGGGGAGAAGGGTGCACTGTCTGTACAGGGGGGGGCACTGTCTGTACGCGGGGGGATGGGCACTGTCTGTACGGGGAGAAGGGAGCACTGTCTGTACAGGGGGGGGCACTGTCTGTACGGGGGGGGTCACTGTCTGTATGGGGGGACGGGGGGGGAAACTGTCTGTACGGGGGGGGCACTGTATGTACGGGGGTGGGGTCACTGTCTGTAAGGGGGGGGGGTCACTGTCTGTACGGGGGGGGGGCACTGTCTGTACAGGGGGAGGGGGGGTCACTGTCTGTACGGGGGGAGGGGGGGTCACTGTCTGTAAGGGGGGAGGGGGGGTCACTGTCTGTACGGGACGGGGTCACTGTCTGTACGGGGGGGGGGCACTGTCTGTACGGGGGGGGCACTGTCTGTACGGGGGGGGCACTGTCTGTACGGGGGGACGGGGTGGAAACTGTCTGTACGGGGGGGGCACGGTCTGTATGGGGGAGGGGCACTGTCTGTATGTGGGAGGGGCACTGTCTGTATGGGGGGGGGCACTGTCTGTACGGGGGGGTCACTGTCTGTACGGGGGGGGGGGATCACTGTCTGTATGGGGGGGCACTGTCTGTAGGCGGGGGGCACTGTCTGTACGGGGGGGGGGGCACTGTCTGTACCCGGGGGGGGGTCACTGTCTGTACCCGGGGGGGGGGTCACTGTCTGTACGGGGGGAAGGGGGCACTGTCTGTACGGGGAGAAGGGGGCACTGTCTGTACAGGGGGGGGTCACTGTTGGTACGGGGGCACTGTCTGTACAGGGGGGGGCACTGTCTGTACGGGGGGGGTCACTGTCTGTATGGGGGGACGGGGGGGAAACTGTCTGTACGGGGGGGGGGGGGGCACTGTATGTACGGGGGTGGGGTCACTGTCTGTAAGGGGGGTCACTGTCTGTACGGGGGGGGGTCACTGTCTGTAAGGGGGGTCACTGTCTGTACGGGGGGGGTCACTGTCTGTACAGGGGGAGGGCGGGTCACTGTCTGTACGTGGGGGGCACTGTCTGTACGGGGGGACGGGGTCACTGTCTGTACAGGGGGAGGGGGGGTCACTGTCTGTACGGGGGGACGGGGTCACTGTCTGTACGGGGGGACGGGGTCACTGTCTGTACAGGGGGAGGGGGGGTCACTGTCTGTACGGGGGGAGGGGGTCACTGTCTGTACGGGGGGGGCACTGTCTGTACGCGGGGGTCACTGTCTGTACGGGGGGGGCACTGTCTGTACGCGGGGGGGGGGGCACTGTCTGGACGGGGGGGGCACTGTCTGTACGGGGAGGGTCACTGCCTGTAAGGGGGGGGGGCACTGTCTGTACAGGGGGAGGGGGGGTCATTGTCTGTATGTGGGGGGCACTGTCTGTGTGGGGGGAGTGGTCACTGTCTGTACGGGGGGAGGGGGCACTGTCTGAACGGGGGGGGGGGGGGGCACTGTCTGTACGGGGGGGGCACTGTCTGTAGGGGGGGGCACTGTCTGTGCGGGGGGGGCACTGTCTGTACCGGGGGGGGCACTATCTGTATGGGGTGAGGGGGGGGTCACTGTCTGTACGGGGGGGCGCCAGTGTCTGTACGGGGGGGGTCACTGTCTGTACGGGGGGGGGGGGGGGGGGGTCACTGTCTGTACGGGGGGGGGGGGGGTCACTGTCTGTACGGGGGGGTCACTGTCTGTACGCGGGGGGGGGGTGGTCACTGTCTGTACGGGGGGGTCACTGTCTGTACGGGGGGGGGGGGGTCACTGTCTGTACGGGGGGGGGCACTGTCTGTACGGGGGAGAGGGGGGTCACTGTCTGTACGGGGGGGGGTCACTGCCTGTACGGGGGGGACACTGTCTGTACGGGGGGCAGGTGGGGTCACTGCCTGTACGGGGGAGGGGGGGCACTGTCTGTACGGGGGGGACACTGTCTGTACGGGAGGGTCACTGTCTGTACGGGGGGGTCACTGTCTGTACGGGAGGGTCACTGTCTGTAAGGGGGGAGCGGTCACTGTCTGTACGGGGGGGTCACTGTCTGTACGGGAGGGTCACTGTCTGTAAGGGGGGAGGGTCACTGTCTGTACGGGGGGATGGGCACTGTCTGTACGGGGGGGGCACTGTCTGTACGGGGGGCAGGTGGGGTCACTGCCTGTACGGGGGAGGGGGGGCACTGTCTGTACGGGGGGGACACTGTCTGTACGGGGGGGACACTGTCTGTAAGGGGGGAGCGGTCACTGTCTGTACGGGGGGGGTCACTGTCTGTAAGGGGGGAGCGGTCACTGTCTGTACGGGGGGGGCGGTCACTGTCTGTACGGGGGGGGTCACTGTCTGTACGGGGGGGGGGGTGGGGGCACTGACTGTACGTGGGGGGCACTGTCTGTACGGGGGGGGTCACTGTCTGTACGGGGGGGGTCACTGTCTGTACGGGGGGGGTCACTGTCTGTACGGGGGGGGGGTGGGGGCACTGACTGTACGTGGGGGGCACTGTCTGTACATGGGGGGCACTGTCTGTACATGGGGGGCACTGTCTGTACAGGGGGAGGGGGTGGGCACTGTCTGTACGGGGGGGGGTCACTGTCTGTACGGGGGGAGGCACTGTCTGTACGGGGGGGGTCACTGTCTGTACGGGGAGGGTCACTGTCTGTACGGGGGGGGGGGTGGGGGCACTGACTGTACGTGGGGGGCACTGTCTGTACGGGGGGCAGGTGGGGTCACTGCCTGTACGGGGGAGGGGGGGCACTGTCTGTACGGGGGGGACACTGTCTGTACGGGGGGGACACTGTCTGTACGGGAGGGTCACTGTCTGTAAGGGGGGAGCGGTCACTGTCTGTACGGGGGGGTCACTGTCTGTACGGGAGGGTCACTGTCTGTAAGGGGGGAGCGGTCACTGTCTGTACGGGGGGGGCGGTCACTGTCTGTACGGGGGGGGTCACTGTCTGTACGGGGGGGGTCACTGTCTGTACGGGGGGGGGGGTGGGGGCACTGACTGTACGTGGGGGGCACTGTCTGTACATGGGGGGCACTGTCTGTACATGGGGGGCACTGTCTGTACAGGGGGAGGGGGTGGGCACTGTCTGTACGGGGGGGGGTCACTGTCTGTACAGGTGGGGCACTGTACGGGGGAGGTCACTGTCTGTACGGGGGGAGGCACTGTCTGTACGCGGGGGGATGGGCAGTCTGTACGGGGGGGGCACTGTCTGTACGGGGGGAGGGGGCACTGTCTGTACGGGGGGAGGGGGCACTGTCTGTACGGGTGGGGGGGGGGGCACTGTCTGTCAGGGGGGTAACTGTCTGTACGGAGGGGAGGGGGGGTCACTGTCTGTACAGGGAGGGGGGCACTGTCTGTACGGGGGGGTCACTGTCTGTACGGGGGGGGGGGCACTGTCTGTACGGGGGGGAACACTGTCTGTACGGGGGGTCACTGTCTGTACGGGTGGGGGGGGGGGCACTGTCTGTCAGGGGGGTAACTGTCTGTACGGAGGGGAGGGGGGGTCACTGTCTGTACAGGGAGGGGGGCACTGTCTGTACGGGGGGGTCACTGTCTGTACGGGGGGGGGCACTGTCTGTACGGGGGGTCACTGTCTGTACGGGGGGGGTCACTGTCTGTACGGGGGCGGGGGGGGCACTGTCTGTACGGGGAGGTCACTGTCTGTACGGGGGAGGGGCACTGTCTGTACGGGCGGGGGGAGGGTCACTGTCTGTACGGGGGGAGGGGGGGGTCACTGTGTACGGGGGGAGGGGGGGTCACTGTCTGTACGCGGGGGGGTTCACTGTCTGTACGTGGGGGGTGGGGGCACTGACTGTACGGTGGGGGGGTCACTGTCTGTACGGGGGGGAGCACTGTCTGTACGGGGGGGGGCACTGTCTGTACGTTGGGGGGCACTGTCTGTACGGGGGGGGCACTGTCTGTACGGGGGGGGGCACTGTCTGTACGGGGGGGGTGGGGGCACTGTCTGTACGTTGGGGAGTCACTGTCTGTACGGGGGGGGTGGGGGCACTGTCTGTACGTTGGGGGGCACTGTCTGTACGGGGGGAGCACTGTCTGTACGGGGGGGGTGGGGGCACTGTCTGTACGTTGGGGGGCACTGTCTGTACGGGGGGGGTGGGGGCACTGTCTGTACGTTGGGGGGCACTGTCTGTACGGGGGGGGCACTGTCTGTACGGTGGGGAGTCACTGTCTGTACGGGGGGGAGCACTGTCTGTACGGGGGGGGTGGGGGCACTGTCTGTACGTTGGGGGGCGCTGTCTGTACGGGGGGAGGGGGGGGTCACTCTGTACGGGGGGGTGGGCACTGTCTGTACGCGGGGGGGGGGCACTGTCAGTACGGGGGGGGGGTCACTGTCTGTACGGGGGGGTCACTGTCTGTACGGGGGGGTCACTGTCTATACGGGAGGGGGCACTGTCTGTACGGGAGGGGGCACTGTCTGTACGGGGGGGGTGGGGGCACTGTCTGTACGGGGGGGGCATTGTCTGTACGGTGGGAGGGGGGGATCACTCTGTACGGGGTGGTGGGCACTGTCTGTACGCGGGGGAGGGCACTGTCTGTACGCGGGGGGGGCATTGTCTGTACGGGGGGGGTCACTGTCTGTACGCGGGGGGGGGGCACTGTCTGTACGGGGGGGGGTCACTGTCTGGACGGGGGGGGGGGTCACTGTCTGTACGGGGAGGGTCACTGCCTGTACGCGGGGGGGGGGGGGTCACTGTCTGGACGGGGGGGGGGGTCACTGTCTGTACGGGAGGGGGCACTGTCTGTACGGGGGGGGCATTGTCTGTACGGGGGGAGGGGGGGTCACTCTGTACGGGGGGGTGGGCACTGTCTGTACGCGGGGGGGGTCACTGTCTGTACGCGGGGGGGGGGGGTCACTGTCTGGACGGGGGGGCACTGTCTGTACGGGGAGGGGCACTGTCTGTACGGGGAGGGTCACTGTCTGTACGCGGGGGGGGGGCACTGTCTGTACGGGGGGGGGTCACTGTCTGGACGGGGGGGGGGGTCACTGTCTGTACGGGGAGGGTCACTGCCTGTACGGGGAGGGTCACTGCCTGTACGGGGAGGGTCACTGCCTGTACGGGGGGGGGGGCACTGTCTGTACGGGGAGGGGCACTGTCTGTACGGGGAGGGTCACTGTCTGTACGCGGGGGGGGGTCACTGTCTGTACGGGAGGGGGCACTGTCTGTACGGGAGGGGGCACTGTCTGTACGGGGGGGGCATTGTCTGTACGGGGGGAGGGGGGGTCACTCTGTACGGGGGGGTGGGCACTGTCTGTACGCGGGGGGGGGGTCACTGTCTGGACGGGGGGGCACTGTCTGTACGGGGAGGGGCACTGTCTGTACGGGGAGGGTCACTGTCTGTACGCGGGGGGGGGCACTGTCTGTATGGGGGGGGTCACTGTCTGGACGGGGGGGGGGGGTCACTGTCTGTACGGGGGGAGGGGGGGTCATTGTCTGTATGTGGGGGGCACTGTCTGTACGGGGGGAGTGGTCACTGTCTGTACGGGGGGAGGGGGCACTGTCTGAACGGGGGGGGGGCACTGTCTGTACGGGGGGGGCACTGTCTGTGCGGGGGGGCACTGTCTGTACGGGGGGAGGGGGCACTGTCTGAACGGGGGGGGGCACTGTCTGTACGGGGGGCACTGTCTGTGCGGGGGGGGGGGGGGCACTGTCTGTACGGGGGGGGGCACTGTCTGTGCGGGGGGGGGCACTGTCTGTCGGGGGGGGGGCACTGTCTGTACCGGGGGGGGCACTATCTGTATGGGGTGAGGGGGGGTCACTGTCTGTACGGGGGGGGCGCCACTGTCTGTACGGGGGGGGTCACTGTCTGTACGGGGGGGGGGGGTCACTGTCTGTACGGGGGGGGGGGGTCACTGTCTGTACGGGGGAGAGGGGGGTCACTGTCTGTACGGGGGAGAGCACTGTCTGTACGGGGGGGAGCACTGTCTGTACGGGGGGGGGGGTCACTGTCTGTACGGGGGAGAGGGGGGTCACTGTCTGTACGGGGGAGAGCACTGTCTGTACGGGGGGGAGCACTGTCTGTACGGGGGGGAGCACTGTCTGTACGGGGGGGGGGGTCACTGTCTGTACGTGGGGGGGGTCACTGTCTGTACGGGGGGGGGGTCACTGTCTGTACGGGGGGGGGGTCACTGTCTGTACGGGGGGGGGGGTCACTGTCTGTACGGGGGGGGGGTCACTGTCTGTACGGGGGGGGGGTCACTGTCTGTACGGGGGGGGGGGTCACTGTCTGTACGGGGGGAGGGGAGGGTCACTGTCTGTACGGGGGGGGGGTCACTGTCTGTACGGGGGGGGGGGTCACTGTCTGTACGGGGGGAGGGGAGGGTCACTGTCTGTACGGGGGGAGGGGAGGGTCACTGTCTGTACGGGGGGAGGGTCACTGTCTGTACGGGGGGCGTCACTGTCTGTACGGGCGGAGGGGGTCACTGTCTGTACGGGGGGGGGGTCACTGTCTGTACGGGGGGCGTCACTGTCTGTACGGGGGGCGTCACTGTCTGTACGGGCGGAGGGGGTCACTGTCTGTACGGGGGGAGGGGGGGTCACTGTGTACGGGGGGAGGGGGGGTTCATTGTCTGTACGGGGGGAGGGGGGGTCACTGTCTGTACGCGGGGGGTGGGGCCACTGTCTGTACGGGGGGGGGTCACTGTCTGTATGGGGGGGGTCACTGTCTGTACGGGGGTGGGCACTGTCTGTACGTTGGGGGGCACTGTCTGTACGGGGGGGGGCACTGTCTGTACGGGAGGGGGGCACTGTCTGTAAGGGAGGGGGGCACTGTCTGTACGGGGGGGGCACTGTCTGTACGGGAGGGGGCACTGTCTGTACGGGAGGGGGGCACTGTCTGTACGTTGGGGGGCACTGTCTGTACGGGGGGGGGCACTGTCTGTACGGGGAGGGGAGGGGGCACTGTCTGTACGGGAGGGGGGCACTGTCTGTACGGGAGGGGGGCATGTCTGTACGGGAGGGGCATTGTCTGTACGGGGGGAGGGGGGGTCACTCTGTACGGGGGGGTGGGCACCTGTTGTATGCGGGGGGGGCACTGTCTGTACGCGGGGGGGTCACTGTCTGGACGGGGGGGGGGCACTGTCTGTACGGGGTGGGGGGGCACTGTCTGTAGGGGGGGAGGGGGGGTCATTGTCTGTATGTGGGGGGCACTGTCTGTACGGGGGGAGTGGTCACTGTCTGTACGGGGGGAGGGGGCACTGTCTGTACGGGGGGGGGCACTGTCTGTACGGGGGGGGGCACTGTCTGTACGGGGGTGGGGGGGGCACTGTCTGTACGGGGGGGGCACTGTCTGTACGGGGGGGAGCACTGTCTGTATGGGGTGAAGGGGGGGTCACTGTCTGTACGGGGGGGCGCCACTGTCTGTACGGGGGGGTCACTGTCTGTACGGGGGGGGGGGGTGGTCACTGTCTGTACGGGGGGGGTCACTGTCTGTACGGGGGGGGGGGTCACTGTCTGTACGGGGGGGGGCACTGTCTGTACGGGGGGGGCACTGTCTGTACGGGGGGGGGCACTGTCTGTACGGGGGGGTCACTGTCTGTACGGGGGGGGGTCACTGTCTGTACGGGGGGGTTCACTGTCTGTACGGGGGGGTTCACTGTCTGTACGGGGGGGTCACTGTCTGTACGGGGGGGTCACTGTCTGTACGCGGGGGGTGGGGGCACTGACTGTACGGGGGGGGGGCCACTGTCTGCACGGGGGGGTCACTGTCTGTACGGGGGAGAGGGGGTTCACTGTCTGTACGGGGAGGGGGGGGTCACTGTCTGTACGGGGGGGGTCACTGTCTGTACGGGGGGGTCACTGTCTGTACGCGGGGGGTGGGGGCACTGACTGTACAGGGGGGGGGGCACTGTCTGTACGGGGGGGGCACTGTCTGTACGGGGGAGAGGGGGGTCACTGTCTGTACGGGGGGGGGGTCACTGTCTGTACGGGGGGGGGTCACTGTCTGTACGGGGGGGGTCACTGTCTGTACGGGGGGGTCACTGTCTGTACGCGGGGGGTGGGGGCACTGACTGTACAGGGGGGGTCACTGTCTGTACGGGGGGGTCACTGTCTGTACGGGGGGGTCACTGTCTGTACGCGGGGACACGGTCTGTACGGTGGGGGGGGGCACTGTCTGTACAGGGGGGGCACTGTCTGTACGGGGGGGGGGCAGAGTACACTGTCCGTACTGGGGGGGATGGGGGACTGTGTCCACATCTTTCAGCACGTGCATGTCCTGTTTTTCTAAAAAGCTACAAGATGTGAAAGCAGAAAGTGAGTGTGCACTTTCGCACGGCAGTGAAATATTCAGCTGGTGCATTTGTGTGCTCGTGCTTTAGCATCATCAGCTCTGGATCCCCAGATAGGGGCACTCAGCTCACCTAGCCCTCACCTCACAGCAACAACTTTTCAAAACTCTTTGTGCTCGGGATATGGGCAACAGGATTTATTGGAAATTAATAAGAATGTAAGAACATAACAAATAGGAACAGGAGTTGGCCATACAGCCCCTCGAGCCTGCTCCGCCATTCAATACGATCATGGCTGGTCCGATCATGGACTTAGGCCCACTTCCCTGCCCGCTCCCCATAACCCCTTATTCCCTTAGCGTTTAAGAAACTGTCTATTTCTGTCTTAAATTTATTCAATGTCCCAGCTTCCACAACTCTCTGGGGCAGCGAATTCCACAGATTTACAACCCTCAGAGAAGAAATTCCTCCTCGTCTCAGTTTTAAATGGGCGGCCCCTTATTCTTAGACCATGCCCTCTAGTTCTAGTCTCTTCCATCAGTGGAAACATCCTCTCTGCATCCACCTTATCAAGCCCCCTCATAATCTGATACGTTTCAATAAGATCACCTCTCATTCTTCTGAATTCCAATGAGTAGAGACCCAACCTACTCAACCTTTCCTCATAAGTCAACCCCCTCATCCCTGGAATCAACCGAGTGTACCTTCTCTGAACTGCCTCCAAAGCAAGTATATCCTTTCTTAAATATGAAAACCAAAACTGCACGCAGTATTCCAGGTGTGGCCTCACCAATACCTTGTATAGCTGTAGCAAGACTTCCCTGCTTTTATACTCCATCCCCTTTGCAATAAAGGCCAAGCTACCATTGGCTTTCCTGATCACTTGCTGTACCTGCATACTATCTTTTTGTATTTCATGCACAAGTACCCCCAGGTCTTGCTGTACTGCAGCACTTTGCAATCTTTCTCCATTTAAATAATAACTTGCTCTTTGATTTTTTTCTGCCAAAGTGCATGACCTCACACACTCCATCTGCCAAATTTTTGCCCACTCACTTAGCCTGTCTATGTCCTTTTGCAGGTTTTTTTGTGTCCTCCTCAAACATTGCTTTTCCTCCCATCTTTGTATCGTCAGCAAACTTGGCTACGTTACACTCAGTCCCTTCTTCCAAGTTGTTAACATAGATTGTAAATAGTTGGGGTCCCAGCACTGATCCCTGCGACACCCCACTAGTTACTGTTTGCCAACCCGAAAATGAACCATTTATCCCGACTCTCAATTCTCTGTTAGTTAGCCAATCCTCTATCCATGCTAATATATTATCCCCAACCCTGTGAATTTTTATCTTGTGCAGTAACCTTGTCAAATGCCTTCTGGAAATCCAAATACACCACATCCACTGGTTCCCCTTTATCCACCCCGTTCGTTACACCCTCAAAGAATTCCAGCAAATTTGTCAAACATGACTTACCCTTCATAAATCCATGCTGACTCTGCCTGACCGAATTTTGCTTTTCCAAATGTCCTGCTACTGCTTCTTTAATAATGGACTCCAACATTTTCCCAACCACAGGTGTTAGGCTAACTGGTCTATAGTTTCCTGCTTTTTGTCTGCCTCCTTTTTTTAAATAGGGGCGTTACATTTGCAGTTTTCCAATCTGCTGGGACTTCCCCAGAATCCAGGGAATTTTGGTAAATTACAACCAATGCCGCTACTTCTCTTAAGACCCCAGGATGCAAGCCATCAGGTCCAGGGGATTTATCTGCCTTTAGTCCCATTATCTTACTGAGTACCACCTCCTTAGTGATTGTGATTGTGTTAAGTTCCTCCTCCCCTATAGCTCCTAGACTATCCATTGTCAGGATATTGTTAGTGTCCTCTAGTCAAATATTTGTTCAGAGTTTCTGCCATCTCCATGTTCCCCATTACTAATTCACCGGTCTCCGTCCTCTAAGGGACCAACATTTACTTTAGCCACCCGTTTCCTTTTTATATACCTATAGAAACTCTAACTATCTGTTTTTATATTTTGCACTAGTTTATTTTCATAGTCTATCTTCCCTTTCTTAATCATTCTTTTAGTCATTCTTTGCTGGCTTTTAAAAGCTTCCCAATCTTCTGTCCTCCCATTAGTTTTGGCCACTTTGTATTCTTAGTTGCCCCGAGAGAATTAGGAGTCAACAACATAGTATAGGAGTCACGTGTGGGCAAGGCTGTGTAAGGGCGGCAGGTTCCCTTCAGTGAACCACTTGGGTTTTAACAATCCGGCAGCTTTATTTGGTGCCAACCCCGATTACCAGAGATGCCAGGGTGGGATTTGAGCACTCAATCTCAGAGTTGCTGGTCCAGTACTGTAACCTCGAGGCTACCTTTCCCCGTTAGATGCATTTTACAGGCCTGGATTAATCCCTTTTTATTATTCTTCAATTTAATTTGTTGTTTCAAGATGAAACATTCTATTGCATGCGAACTTTGTTGCAAGTACAGAACATTTCTCCAGATCCATAGCCAGAGATTGTGATGGTAAGTGACGGAACCCAGGCAGCATCATCTCATCTGGCAGACAGACTGCGAGAGGGAGGTTACGGAGAGCCAGGACAGACACACGCTCAGTCACAGTCTTTGCTCTGCAGGCTCAGTGATAAAACTCAGCAAGTTTACAGAGTCTAAAGGCAAGATATACAAAAGCAGAGAGCTTTACACCCAAAAAAGGAATCCTTTCTCGAGGGAGGAGCAGCTAAGAGTTTAAATATAGATAAGCAGGGAGGAACTCTACAGGTTCTTGGCTATGATGAAATATCACTGGGCACCAGTGAGCAAGGTGACAAACATATACCAACTATATGTAAAAAGGGCAACAAATCTAAAGCAGACACAAGCTCATCAACACAATATCAACAACATGTAAACAATGGAGATTATCCCCAGGTACAAGGCTGAACAGGATCTGCATAGTGAACAAGCAGCCAGCAGAGACTTAGAAAGCAAGATCCTATCTGACTAACCTTGTTTCTTTGTTGAAGAATGGTACCTGAACTTAGGTCTCGACGTCATGACTGCCTGCAAAAGTTAACTTCCAGAAAGGCAGGCTTAAGAGGGGATGATAAGGCAGAGAATTGCCATCAAAGCTCACTCCATCCAAAGACAGCGCAGCCACAAAAACACACAACCTTCAGGGAGAGGTACAGGTACTAAACTCTCTGGCTCCCAAAGGCAACCAAGCAAGGTGCCAGGAAACCTCGAACCCATAACTCCTCACAGCCCCAGCTAACTTGCAACAAACCCCTGTTAACTAGCAAATAGCCCCAGCTATCTTCTCCTAGGAGCATGTAATGTTCCCCATTAAAGTAGTGAATCCAAACCCATTGCCTCTCAGCAGTACCCGGGAATGATGACGACTCTCTGGGAAAAGAAATACTTGCTGGCATTTCACTTAACTCTTTGTCCAAGGATTTGATTTGCATGCCCTCTTGTTCTATCATCCTAACTATTCCAACTAGACTAGATCTAATTGCTCAATCATTTTAAAAACATCAATCATATCCTCTCCATGCCTGCGTTACCACAAGTAGCTCTAACTCTCAAGCCTAACCTGGTAACTAAGGGCCCTAACTCTCGCAGCCTAACCTGGTAACTAAGGGCCCTAACTCTCGCAGCCTAACCTGGTAACTAAGGGCCCGAACTCTCGCAGCCTAACTGGTAACTAAGGGCCCTAACTCTCGCAGCCTAACCTGGTAACTAAGGGCCCTAACCCTCGAGCCTAACCTGGTAACTAAGGGCCCTAACTCTCGCAGCCTAACCTGGTAACTAAGGGCCCTAACTCTCACAGCCTAACGTGGTACAGTAACTTGCAGCCACTTTCTAGAATTGGGGATTGTGTGCGGTGCTCATGTTTGCTCTTTGTCCACAGCTGGAGAACATTGGGAACTTTATCAAAGCAATCACAAAATATGGGGTGAAACTTCACGACAGCTTTGAAGCCAATGATTTATATGAGAATTGTAACTTGACCCAAGTTCAGACAACACTCATGGCCCTGGCTAGCATGGTGAGTGCTTCTGCGGTGACTATCCTAATCTCAATTCTCTGCAATTATTTGATAGAATGTCTGACTCACTAGAGACAAAGCTAAGTTCTTAATCCACACAGGCAAAGACAAAAGGCTACCACACAAGGTCGGATATTGGTGTGAGGTACGCAGAGAAACAGCAACGAGCTTTCAATAGTGAGATGCTGAGAGCTGGACAGAATATCATTGGGCTGCAGGTACGATCAGACCCGGCATTGGGGGCACCACTGCACACTGGGGGGGGGGGACTTCACACTGGGGGAGGGGGACTTCACACTGGGGGGGCACTTCACATTGGGGTGGGGGGTGCACTTCACACTGGGGTGGGGGGTGCACTTCACACTGGGGGGGGGGTGCACTTCACACTGGGGGGGGGACTTCACACTGGGGGGGGGGGTGTACTTCACACTGGGGTGGGGGGCACTTCACACTGGGGGGGGCACCACTGCACACTGGGGGGGGGTGCACTTCACACTGGGGTGGGGGGCACTTCACACTGGGGGGGGCACTTCACACTGGGGGGGGGCACCACTGCACACTGGGGGGGGCACCACTGCACACTGGGGGGGGCACTTCACACTGGGGAGGGACTTCACACTGTGGGGGGGTGCACTTCCGCACTTCACACTGGGGGGGGCACCACACTGGGGGGGTCACTTCACACTGGGGGGGGGCACTTCACACTGGGGGGGCACTTCACACTGGGGGGGGGGCACTTCACACTGGGGGGGGGTGCACTTCACACTGGGGGGGGGGCACTTCACACTGGGGGGGGCACCACTGCACACTGGGGGGGCACCACTGCACACTGGGGGGGGGGAGGAGTGGAATGCAACACCAGCCTGATAATGAGGGTATTGTGGGAATTCCAATACTTCAAACATTTGATTTCCTTAAAAGAGATCATATCCTGAACCAGAGTGAGGAGTCTGCTCTGTTGTCAGAGGAAGGGTCCATCCCCTCAGAGTGAGGAGTCTTCATCTCCATCGTGAGATTTCTCTCCCTGAGAGTGAAGCTTCATTCCCCAAGAGCTTTCACTTCCACTTTTGCATCCTGATATCTATCTGTTTTTCTTCCAGATGGGGACGAATAAGTTTGCCAGCCAGCAGGGGATGACAGCCTACGGTACCAGAAGACATCTATACGACCCAAAAACTGGAGTGGAGAAGCCTCTAGACCAGACTACCATTAGCCTCCAGATGGGAACCAACAAGGGGGCAACACAGGTAAGGGGCAGAAGGTGATGTAGCGGGGTCAGGGGCAGTGATTAGACAATTAGAAAATACAAGCCTGCCTGAAAATGGATTCATATCAAATGCCTTTGTCTGCTAGTCACAGGATGTGGTAACCCTTTCAGGGGAATGGGAGAAAAAAGTAAATGTTACAGAGGTGCAGAATTGATGTCACCAGGATAGACGCTATGGGGAAGATATGATGGGCGAGAGGGGTGCAGAGGGTACATTGGTCACTGAGGGTACAGGTGAGCTGCACTGGTTACTGAGGGTACAGGTGAGGTGCACTGGTCACTGAGGGTACAGGTGAGATATACCTGGTCACTGAGGGTACAGGTGAGGTGCACTGGTCACTGAGGGTACAGGTGAGGTGCACTGGTCACTGAGGGTACAGGTGAGCTGCACTGGTTACTGAGGGTACAGGTGAGGTGCACTGGTCACTGAGGGTACAGGTGAGATATACCTGGTCACTGAGGGTACAGGTGAGGTGCACTGGTCACTGAGGGTACAGGTGAGGTGCACTGGTCACTGAGGGTACAGGTGAGGTATACCTGGTCACTGAGGGTACAGGTGAGGTATACCTGGTCACTGAGGGTACAGGTGAGGTGCACTGGTCACTGAGGGTACAGGTGAGGTGCACTGGTCACTGAGGGTACAGGTAAGGTATACCTGGTCACTGAGGGTACAGATGAGGTATACCTGGTCACTGAGGGTACAGGTGAGGTGCACTGGTCACTGAGGGTACAGATGAGGTATACCTGGTCACTGAGGGTACAGATGAGGTATACCTGGTCACTGAGGGTACAGGTGAGGTGCACTGGTCACTGAGGGTACAGGTGAGGTATACCTGGTCACTGAGGGTACAGATGAGGTATACCTGGTCACTGAGGGTACAGGTGAGGTATACCTGGTCACTGAGGGTACAGGTGAGGTGCACTGGTCACTGAGGGTACAGGTGAGGTGCACTGGTCACTGAGGGTACAGGTGAGGTATACCTGGTCACTGAGGGTACAGGTGAGGTATACCTGGTCACTGAGGGTACAGGTGAGGTGCACTGGTCATAGAGGGTACAGATGAGGTATACCTGGTCACTGAGGGTACAGGTGAGGTGCACTGGTCACTGAGGGTACAGATGAGGTGCACTGGTCACTGAGGGTACAGGTGAGGTATACCTGGTCACTGAGGGTACAGATGAGGTATACCTGGTCACTGAGGGTACAGGTGAGGTGCACTGGTCACTGAGGGTACAGGTGAGGTATACCTGGTCACTGAGGGTACAGATGAGGTATACCTGGTCACTGAGGGTACAGGTGAGGTGCACTGGTCACTGAGGGTACAGGTGAGGTATACCTGGTCACTGAGGGTACAGATGAGGTATACCTGGTCACTGAGGGTACAGGTGAGGTGCACTGGTCACTGAGGGTACAGGTGAGGTATACCTGGTCACTGAGGGTACAGGTGAGGTATACCTTGTCACTGAGGGTACAGGTGAGGTATACCTGGTCACTGAGGGTACAGATGAGGTATATCTGGTCACTGAGGGTACAGGTGAGGTGCACTGGTCACTGAGGGTACAGGTGAGGTGCACTGGTCACTGAGGGTACAGGTGAGGTATACCTGGTCACTGAGGGTACAGGTGAGGTGCACTGGTCACTGAGGGTACAGGTGAGGTATACCTGGTCACTGAGGGTACAGATGAGGTATACCTGGTCACTGAGGGTACAGATGAGGTATACCTGGTCACTGAGGGTACAGGTGAGGTATACCTGGTCACTGAGGGTACAGGTGAGGTATACCTGGTCACTGAGGGTACAGGTGAGGTATACCTGGTCACTGAGGGTACAGGTGAGGTATACCTGGTCACTGAGGGTACAGGTGAGGTGCACTGGTCACTGAGGGTACAGGTGAGGTATACCTGGTCACTGAGGGTACAGGTGAGGTGCACTGGTCACTGAGGGTACAGGTGAGGTATACCTGGTCACTGAGGGTACAGGTGAGGTGCACTGGTCACTGAGGGTACAGGTGAGGTGCACTGGTCACTGAGGGTACAGGTGAGGTGCACTGGTCACTCTCTGACCGATCTTGTGTCTGATTTCAGGCTGGAATGACTGCTCCAGGGACACGGAGACTCATCTTCGATAACAAACTGGGCACTGAGAAATGTGACTCGACCATCGTGTCACTGCAGATGGGATCAAACCAAGGGGCTTCGCAGAAAGGGATGACTGTGTATGGGCTGAGCCGGCAGGTGTATGATGCCAAGTACTGCTCCACTCCCAACTTCCCCATCGACAACGGCAACCAGCTGGCCAGCGGTTCTGAATGCAGCGAGGGCGATTACCCAGCAGAGTACAAATACAATCAGCAAACAGACCCCAATCGCCATAAGCAAATGTATCAGGACTTTGAGTGAGGAGAACACAGTGACACTGCTGAATAGACTGGCTTGTACAAGTGTGCATCGCAGCCTTATACACCTCTCCGCTATATCCCCGAATACACGGGCTGACCCCAGTATCACAGCCTGAGACCCTCCCCACAGCGACACAGGACACTTCACTGCCAGTGCACACCGCAGCTGCAAGCCACGTCTGGCTCTGCTGTTGAATGAGGTGATGGACACCAGAGTGAATTATTTCACTGAACCAGTGTTGGGATGGATAACTAACTCCAAAAGCACTCAAACAAACCAGGCTAATGTAATAATTGGCAAAGGCCCCTGAAGGCATTACACCAGATCTAGTTTGAGGAGCTTTGACAAATCAGGTCTTCTACAGGAATCCAAACCATATTTGACCTCAGTCGCTTATCCAGATTGTGTCGCTCGACCGATATTATCAAACGCTGAAAGCTTTCTACAATACTGGGACTATTGTTCATCAAATCATTCACAGACAAGCAGTGCCAAATACAACACATATTGTGCTCCTCACCATCTAAACTGCCTTGTGACAGACTTTGCTGACAGCACTGAAACCAACTGGTGCCCTCCCCGGCCTCCCGATCTAGCACGCCCACGCTTCCCCTTCCGCCTCCTCCACCCTCGGTCCGACCCTCCTCCATTCGCCACGCTTCCCAATCAGACCTCCCTCCCTGCACCCCACCCCCGGTACAACACGCCCACCCTTCCCCTTCCGCCTCCCTCACCCTCGGTCCGACCTCCTCCATTCGCCACGCTTCCCAATCAGACCTCCCTCCCTGCACCCCACCCCCGGTACAACATGCCCACCCTTCCCCTTCATAATAATTAGGAGCAGGAGTAGGCCATCCCCCACGACTCGCCCTCCCTCCCTCCCTCCCCTTCCCCGCTCACTGTCCCGCCCCTGCCCCCACCTCCCCCGTCCTCCCCCTCCAGTCCTCTCCTCCCTCCCCTTCCCCGCTCACTGTCCCGCCCCTGCCCACCACCCCCCCCGTCCTCCCCTCCCCCCACCGTCCTCCCTCTCCCCCCCCCGTCCTCCCCCCCGTCCCGTCCCCCCCCGTCCTCCCCCCTCCCACCCCCGTCCTCCCCCTCCCCCCCCCAGTCCTCCCCCTCCCCCCCCCTCAGTCCTCTCCTCCCTTCTCCCCCCTCAGTCCTCTCCTCCCTTCTCCCCCCCCACAGTCCTCCCTTCCCCCCCCCAGTCCTCCCTCCCCCCCCAGTCCTCCCTCCCCCCTCTCCCCCAGTCCTCCCTCTCCCCCCCCCCCCTCCCCCAGTCCTCCCTCTCCCCCCCCCTCCCCCAGTCCTCCCTCTTTCCCCCCCCCTCCCCCAGTCCTCCCTCCCCCAGTCCTCCCTCTCCCCCCCCCTCCCCCAGTCCTCCCTCTCCCCCCCCCCCCTCCCCCAGTCCTCCCTCTCCCCCCGCCAGTCCTCCCTCTCCCCCCTCAGTCCTCCCTCTCCGCCACTCAGTCCTCTCCTCCCTCTTCCCCCCCCCCCCAGTCCTCTCTCTCTCCTCCCTCAGTCCTCCGCTCTCTCTCTCCCACCCCACCCCCCAGTCCTCCCTCTCTCTCCCCCTCCCCCTCCCCCCCTCCCCCAGTCCTCCCTCTCCCTTCCCCCCTCCCCCAGTCCTCCCTCTCCCCCCCTCCTCCCCTCTCCCCCCAGTCCTCCCTCTCCCCCCCAGTCCTCCCTCTCCCCCCCCTCAGTCCTCTCCTCCCTCTTCCCCCCCCAGTCCTCTCTCTCTCCTCCCTCAGTCCTCCGCTCTCTCTCTCCCACCCCACCCTCCAGTCCTCCCTCTCCCCCCCCAGTCCTCCCTCTCTCTCTCCCCCCTTCCCCAGTCCTCCCTCTCCCCCCAGTCCTCCCTCTCTCTCTCCCACCCCCCCCCCCTCTTTCTCTCCCACTCCTCCCTCTCTCCTCCCTCTCCACCCCTCTCCTCCCTCTCCCCCCCCCCCGTCCCCCTCTCCCCCCTCTCTCTCTCTCCTCCCACCCCCCCCCCCCAGGTCCTCCCTCTCTCTCTCCCCCCCCTCCCCCAGTCCTCCCTCTCTCTACCCCCAGTCTTCCCTCTCTCTCCCCCTCCCCCCAGTCCTCCCTCTCTCTCCACCCCCCCTCAGTTCCTCCCTCTCTCTCCCACCCCCCCAGTTCCTCCCTGTCTCTCCCACCCTCCCAGTCTCTCCCACCCCCCCAGTCCTCCCTTTCTCTCTACCCCCCCAGTTGCTCCCTCTCTCTCCCCCTCCCTCTCTCTCTCCTCCTCCCCTTCCTCCCTCTATCCCCCCCCCCACAGTCCTCCCTCTCCCACTCCCCCACAGTCCTCCCTCTTCCCCTCCCCCACCGCTCCCCCAGTCCTCCCTCTTCCTCCTCCCCCCCAGTCCTCCCTCTCTCACCCGCCCCCCCGCCCCAGTCCTCCAACATTCCAGCACCAGCTTATTGTTTACAAATCGTACAGTAAATCAACTCGTAGAACTAAATCTTTATTCAATGCACGAATTGTCTGCCATTGGAACCCACTCTCCGACCGACCTCATCACACCCTGAGACACACTGCCCTGACCCACCATCCATTCCCACAATGCTTTGCTGTCAGTTTAACACTGATGGTCACTGTCGAATCTAAAGATACAAGCACTGAACAAGATGGATCTGTGTAACCTGCAGTGTCACTGGGGGCATTTTGAAAGTTGATCCCAAAGTTTCCATTACTGTAAAGTCTATGCTGTGAAGTGAGTATTGGAGACAGAGCCATCACAAAGAGTGCAACCAGCTTAACCTCCAACTTAGCACGAGTACAGAAACGGCGACAGAGGAAAGCATGTGATGGTGGACATGCTTTAGCAACAGTTAGGTTAGTTTCTAGATTTAGAAGTGTTTTTTGTGAAGTGTGTGTAAACTTTATAACCAGCAGCTGCGTAGTGACCGAGAATCCCTGCTCACAGCAACACTCACCTTTTCAAACTCAACAATCCCCAGTTGCAGGCAGACAATTGGACTCAAACTCTGCAAGAACAGGGTCACACCAGGCCTCAGTGCTTCTCGTCACCCAGCTCATTGCTGATTATTCAGAAACACCACTTCCAACAAAACGTGTAGCGTTTTCAAAATCAGATAAACAGACGGTAATATTTATTATTCAATAAAGCTGTGACAAGGTCAGCACCAGGATTATGACACAGACTAATATTTTGCCATTTGTCTTTGTCTGGTCCATTGTAAAGGTACAAAACTGCAGGCAACCTGGGCCTCAGCCGTCAGGCAAGTCTCCCGTAACTGAGCTCAATCAGCTAGAAACTAGTCACATCAGGCCCTCTCTGGCCAGGCTTCAGCTGTGCCCAGTGTCCCTGCACAGGCCCACCAGTGTCTTTGCGTCAGTTCTCCAGTTTAACACCCAAGGCTGCAATAGGTAAAGCCGCTGCAGAAATTGGGCAGTGCAAAAGGTCACTGTAGCGACTGCAGCAATTACACTGACATTTTCGTCAAAATTACATCTGAAAATCTGCAAACGGTATTAATTCTTTTCCTGATGAGCTGTGTTTTGGGTAGGCGATTGTTAACTGTTCAATAACTGGTGTTAAACTCTATCCCCTGTAGCTAATTAAAGGGCCTCTCACTGCAATGAGTTTAATTTAATGTGAATTGTGTATTGCTGTCCTACTGCAGAGCATATGATGCCGCTGAACTTTAATTAATAAAACTGGCAAATCAAGCTGCCGAGTTATTGAATGGTTTAACTGCTGACACGGTTCCTGCTGAGTCAGCGCACCAGCACTCTCAATCCGCACCCACATCACAAGAGTGTCGTCCAATACCTAACCATGGTTTAGTCTGCCGCACAATGAACATTGGCTCAAGGTGAAATGTTTTCCTGTGACCGAGGGCGAGGGGAGTGGAGTCAGAGATTAAAGGTTTCTGTGAAAGGATACACTAGATGGTCGAATGGCCTCCCTCACCTCCAGTTATCTTTGGGGGTTCAATCCTTTCTCCCCTTTAACTTTCATTCATTTCCAACTACTCCCCTTTTTAATGATCTGATCTGAACTCCCACCTATTTCCTTACATCAGCTGCCTCAAAACCAGTCTTGATTCCCAAATACCATCCCAATTTCCCACTAACCTAATTTCTCCAACCAATATTAACTGTAGCATGTTGGGCCATTCCCAGGCAGCCTGACTCCACTGCAGGAGACTAGTGCAAGTAAAATTCTAATTCCTGCAAAACATCAACTTGCATTTATACAGCACCTTTAACGGAATAAACCCTCCCAAGGCACTTCACAGGGGCGTTAGCAAAGCAAATGTGACAGCGAGCCACGTAAAGAGTTAATAAGGCTGATGATCACAAAGGTAAAGAAAAAAGACTTGCATTTAGAAAGCGCCTTTCACTACCAGTCGTCCCAAAGCGCTTTACAGCCAATGAAGTACTTTTTAAAGTACAATCACTGTTGTAATTTAGGTAGATTTTGAGAAGTGTCTTAAAGGACGAAAGCAAGGTAGAGAGGTTTAAGGAGGGAATTCCAGAGCTTAGGGCCCAGGCAACCAATGGTGGAGCGATAAAATTGGGGATGCTCCAGTGGCCAGAATTAGAGGAGCGCAGATATCTCGAAGTGTTGTAGGGCTGGAGGAGGTTACAGAGATAGGGAGGGACAAGGCCATAGAGGGAGTTACAAACAAGGAGGATAATTTTAAAATCGAGGCGTTGCTTAACCAGGAGCCACTATAGGTCAGCGAGGACAGGGGTAATGTGTGAACGAACAGGGCTTGGTGCGAGTTAGAACACGGGCAGCAGAGTTTTGGATGACCTCAAGTTTACGTACAGTAGAACTTGGGAGGCCAGCCTGGAGTACATTCACTCTGGTCAAGTGAAGAGTCATTAAAATAATACTGTGCACACAGCAGCACGCCGTGCTCCACCGCTGCAAGCTTTGCAAGTGATTTAGTGCCCTCCCAACTTCAGACCCAACAGAGCACTCCAGCTGTGCATACATCAGCATCAGCTGAGTTTCCCACATTGGGCGAGGTGGCGGGGGCAGAGACACAGACGGGGGGGGACACAGACTGTGGGGGGGAGGGGGAGAGAAGAGACAGACTGGGGGGGAGACACAGACTGGGGGGGGAGAAGACACAGACTGGGGGGGGAGGAGACACAGACTGGGAGGGCGGAGTCAGTGACGGGGGGGGTGGGTGGGAGACAGACTGGGGTGGGCGGAGACACAGACTGGGGGGGGAAACACAGGCTGGGGTGGGCGGAGACACGGACTGGGGGGGCGGAGACACGGACTGGGGGGGCGGAGACACGGACTGGGGGGGCGGAGACACGGACTGGGGGGGCGGAGACACGGACTGGGGGGGGCGGAGACACGGACTGGGGGGGCGGAGACACGGACTGGGGGGGCGGAGACACGGACTGGGGGGGCGGAGACACGGACTGGGGGGGCGGAGACACGGACTGGGGGGGGCGGAGACACGGACTGGGGGGGCGGAGACACGGACTGGGGGGGCGGAGACACGGACTGGGGGGGCGGAGACACGGACTGGGGGGGCGGAGACACGGACTGGGGGGGCGGAGACACGGACTGGGGGGGCGGAGACACGGACTGGGGGGGCGGAGACACGGACTGGGGGGGCGGAGACACGGACTGGGGGGGCGGAGACACGGACTGGGGGGGCGGAGACACGGACTGGGGGGGCGGAGACACGGACTGGGGGGGCGGAGACACGGACTGGGGGGGCGGAGACACGGACTGGGGGGGCGGAGACACGGACTGGGGGGGCGGAGACTCGGACTGGGGGGGCGGAGACTCGGACTGGGGGGGCGGAGACACGGACTGGGGGGGCGGAGACACGGACTGGGGGGGCGGAGACACGGACTGGGGGGGCGGAGACACGGACTGGGGGGGCGGAGACACGGACTGGGGGGGCGGAGACACGGACTGGGGGGGCGGAGACACGGACTGGGGGGGCGGAGACACGGACTGGGGGGGCGGAGACACGGACTGGGGGGGCGGAGACACGGACTGGGGGGGCGGAGACACGGACTGGGGGGGCGGAGACACGGACTGGGGGGGCGGAGACACGGACTGGGGGGGCGGAGACACGGACTGGGGGGGCGGAGACACGGACTGGGGGGGCGGAGACACGGACTGGGGGGCGGAGACACGGACTGGGGGGGGCGGAGACACGGACTGGGGGGGCGGAGACACGGACTGGGGGGGCGGAGACACGGACTGGGGGGGCGGAGACACGGACTGGGGGGGCGGAGACACGGACTGGGGGGGCGGAGACACGGACTGGGGGGGCGGAGACACGGACTGGGGTTGGCGGAGACACGGACTGGGATGGGGGAGACACGGACTGGGATGGGGGAGACACGGACTGGGATGGGGGAGACACGGACTGGGATGGGGGAGACACGGACTGGGATGGGGGAGACACGGACTGGGATGGGGGAGACACGGAATGGGGGTTGGCGGAGACACGGACTGGGGGGGAGGGGGTGACACAGACTGGGGGGGGGGGACATAGACTGGGGGGGGGGACACAGACTGGGGGGCAGGGTGCAGAATGTGAAGGGTGTTGATTGCAAAGGCTGTAAAAGGATGTGCAAGATGAAGCAACAAATGCAAATCGTGGATGGAAATCACGGCAAAGTGAACGAGAAGGATTAGTTGCAAAGTGAGGAGCACTTGGCTGCAGGGGCCACTGAAGCAATAAATTTAAAGCCTTTCTACACAGTACCTGTACAAGAGGATTAGAGGAATGCTCTAGCAGCAATGCAGTGTATGCTGTACATGGATACAGAGGCAACCTGGCATCAGGTCCTGGTACAACACTGAACACGTGGCACACCAGCCAGTATCAATACTGAGCACTGCAACAAATTACAAGAAAACATTAATTACCGAGCCAAAGGGGCATATAATTTGGCAAATGATTTTCAACATAGATAAGCATGAGGTATTACATTTTGGTAAGCTAGATAAGGAGGCCACATAATCCTTGGAAAATAAAAGTCTAAATGGTGTAGAGGAGCAAAAGGATCTGGGGGTGCACATTCACTAATCATTACAAGTAGCAATGGAAGTTAATGTCATAAAAAGCAAGCCAGGCACTGGGCTTCACTTCTAGAGGGATAGAATTGAAAAGTAGGGAAGTTATGGTAAACCTGTATCAAACCTTAGTTAGACCACACTTGGAGTACGGTGTGCAGTTCTGGGCGCCATATTATAAAAAGGATATAGAGGCACTGGAGAGGGAACTGGGAAGATTTACAAGGATACCAGAACTGCAAGGTTATACCAATCAGGAAAGGATGAACAGGCTGGGTTTCTTTTCTCTTGAAACGAGAAGGCTGAAGGCTGACCTAAGAGAGATCTTTAAAATTCTGACAGGTTTTGATAGAGTAGACACAGAATGTTTCTGCTTGTGGGGAAGAGCACAACTAGAGGCCATCGATATAAGATAGTCACCAAGAAATCCAATAGGGAATTCAGAAGAAACTTCTTTACCCAGAGAGCGGTGAGAATGTGGAACTCGCTCCCATAAGGAGTGGTTGATGCGAATAGTATCGATGCATTTAAAGGGCTAGATAATCACATGAGGGAGTAGATAATAGAGGGTTATGCTGATAGATTTAGATGAGGAAAGATGGGAGGAGGCTCGAGTGGAGCATGGACTGGTTGGGCCGAGTGGCCTGTTTGTGTGCTGTATATTCTATGTAATTCTATCCTCCATGTGAGGCTTTGAGTGAATGCATTTTCATGGTGTGGACAAAGTGTGAACCAAGTGCAATAATTGTGCTTGAGATATCGAATACATAAATCACCCTATCGCAGCATCAACAGACCAGACAGAATAGAAACTGCAACATCTCATCTTTCAGCCACTCCAAGGGTTATCCATAACTCAAAGTCCGCAATACAAATAGCTCAGGAGCTGAATGAACTTGGCAGTATACACGCACAAGAGGGCGTGCACCTGGTATTCAGAGATGGCAAGCACAAAATGGTGCGTCAGTGCTCACCACCTGCAGTCCTCCCGTTGTACACTCGTGCATCAGTGCCCATCTCCCAGTATACACATGGTGCATCAGTGCCCATCTCCTGGTGTACACATGGTGCTTGAGTGCCCATCTCCCAGTGTGTACACACGGTACGTCAGTGCCCATCTCCCGGTGTGTACACATGGTGCATCAGTGCCCATCTCCCGGTGTGTACACATGGTGCGTCAGTGCCCACCTCCCGGTGTGTACACATGGTGCGTCAGTGCCCATCTCCCGGTGTGTACACATGGTGCATCATTGCGCAGTATACACATGGTGTGTCAATGCCCATCTCCTGTTGTGTACATGTGGTGTCAATGTCCATCTCCCGATGTGTACACAGTGCATCAGTGCCCATCTCCCGGTGTGTACACACGGTACGTCAGTGCCCATCTCCTGGTGTGTACACACGGTACTTCAGTGCCCATCTCCCAGTGTGTACACAGTGCTTCAGTGCCCATCACCTGGTGTGTACACATGTGGTGTCAATGCCTATCTCCCGGTGTACACAGTGCATCAGTGCCCATCTCCCGGTGTGTACACACGGTACGTCAGTGCCCATCTCCCAATGTGTACACACGGTACATCAGTGCCCATCTCCCGGTGTACACACGGTGCGTCAGTGCCCATCTCCCGGTGTACATGGTGCATCGGTGCCCATCTCCTGGTGTACACACGGTGCGTCAGTGCCCATCTCCCGGTGTACACATGGCGCGTCAGTGCCCATCTCCCGGTGTACACACGGTGCGTCAGTGCTCATCTCCCGGTGTACACACGGTGCGTCAGTGCTCATCTCCCGGTGTGTGTACACGGTACGTCAGTGCCCATCTCCCGGTGTACACACGGTGCGTCAGTGCCCATCTCCCGGTGTACACACGGTGCGTCAGTGCCCATCTCCCGGTGTACATGGTGCATCGGTGCCCATCTCCCGGTGTACACATGGCGCGTCAGTGCCCATCTCCCGCTGTACACACGGTGCGTCAGTGCTCATCTCCCGATGTGTGTACACGGTGCGTCAGTGCCCATCTCCCGGTGTGTACACATGGTGCATCATCGCGCAGTATACACATGGTGTGTCAATGCCCATCTCCTGTTGTGTACATGTGGTGTCAATGTCCATCTCCCAATGTGTACACGGGGTGCGTCAGTGCCCATCTCCCAGTGTACACAGTGCATCAGTGCCCATCTCTCAATGTGTACACACAGTGCATCATCTCCCGGTGTACACTTGGTGCGTCACTGTTAAATCCAAGGAAGAGGCATATAAATTGGCCAGAAAAAGCAGCAAACCTGAGGACTGGGAGAAATTTAGAATTCAGCAGAGGAGGACAAAGGGTTTAATTAGGAGGGGGAAAATAAGAGTATGAGAGTAAGCTTGCAAGGAACATAAAAACTGACTGCAAAAGCTTCAATAGATATGTGAAGAGAAAAAGATTAGTGAAGACCAACGTAGGTCCCTTGCAATCAGAATCAGGTGAATTTATAATGGGAACAAAGAAATGGCTGACCAATTGAACTATACTTTGGTTCTGTTTTCACGAAGGAAGACACAAATAACCTTCCGGAAATACTAGGGGACCGAGGGTCTAGTGAGAAGGAGGAACTGAAGGAAATCCTTATTAGTCAGG
This sequence comes from Pristiophorus japonicus, assembly GCF_044704955.1. NCBI lineage: Eukaryota > Metazoa > Chordata > Chondrichthyes > Pristiophoridae > Pristiophorus > Pristiophorus japonicus. The sequence continues at coordinate 339,157 of NC_092000.1, forward strand.
AAATTGTGTTAGGGAAATTGATGGGATTAAAGGCCGATAAATCCCCAGGGCCTGATAGTCTGCATCCCAGAGTACTTAAGGAAGTGGCCCTAGAAATAGTGAATGCATTAGTGGTCATTTTCCAACAGTCTATAAACTCTGGATCAGTTCCTATGGACTGGAGGGTAGCTAATCTAACCCCACTTTTTAAAAAAGGAGGGAGAGAAAACAGATAATTATAAACCGGTTAGCCTGACATCAGTAGTGGGGAAAATGTTGGAATCAATTATTAAAGATGTAATAGCAGCGCATTTGGAAAGCAGTGACAGGATCGGTCCAAGTCAGCATGGATTTATGAAAGGGAAATCATGCTTGACAAATCTTCTAGAATTTTTTGAGGATGTAACTAGTAGAGTGGTCAAGGGAGAACCAGTGGATGGGGTGTATTTGGACTTTCAGAAGGCTTTCGACAAGGTCCCACGCAAGAGATTGGTGTGCAAAATTAAAGCACAGGGTATTGTGGGTAATGTATTGACGTGGATAGAGAACTGGTTGGCAGACAGGAAGCAGAGAGTCGGGATAAACGGGTCCTTTTCAGAATGGCTGACAATGACTCGTGGGTTACTGCAAGGTACCAATGCTGACACAGAAAACATTCCCCAATGGAAAGGAATGCCTGCTCGCTGACTGGCTGTGTAGTCCTCCTGCTGTGCGGATGCCAATACTGAACCTGCAAGTGGCCAGGTGGGTATCGATGTACTGCTTCTGTAAATTCTGTTCAATACTAATTATTATAGTTTTCCATTTAGGGTGGCGTCTCCAATACTGTTGTCACACTTTGTAAATAGCTCACTACTAGTGTTTGTCACATGTCCATCAATATTCATTCCTAGAATGGCTGTTTTTAATTACTTGAGTATTAACCTCTCACTGCCTTTCCACAAGTCTGTGTCTTGGACCAGTTTTTGTGCAAAGCATCAGCAGCAAGCAGAACGGGAGTAAAATATAACTCCAGTGTGGCTAGCCCACACTGCGGTATGTGTGTGCATTAAGTCCGTGCAGCAGAGCTGGTCTCCAGTCATCTTGGGTAACCCTTGCCACTGGATAAAGACCTAGCTATGTCAAGCTCGTGTGGTGGCTGGTGTGCAACAGCCACCACATGTTAAAAAAATCCACACACAGGCATCTTCCACCCTTCAACATGTAGTTCGGGACCTGGAGTATTAGGTCCTTCATTGAACCACCTGTGAACTCATCCCTTTTTGGCGTGGAAGCAAGTCATCCTCGCTATGAGGGACCGCCGATGATGATGATGATGATGACTGCAAGGTTCAGTGCTGGGACCCCAGCTATTTACAATATACATCAATGATTTAGATGAAGGAATTGAATGTAATATCTCCAAGTTTGCAGACGACACTAAGCTGGGTGGCGGTGTGAGCTGCGAGGAGGATGCTAAGAGGCTGCAGGGTGACTTGGACAGGTTAGGTGAGTGGGAAAATGCATGGCAGATGCAGTATAATGTAGATAAATGTGAGGTTATCCACTTTGGTGGCAAAAACAGGAAGGCAGAATATTATCTGAATGGTGACAGATTAGGAAAAGGGGAGGTGCAACGAGACCTGGGTGTCATGGTACATCAGTCATTGAAAGTTGGCATGCAGGTACAGCAGGAGGTGAAGAAGGCAAATGGTATGTTGGCCTTCATAGCGAGAGGAATTGAGTATAGGAGCAGGGAGGTTTGACTGCAGTTGTACAGGGCCTTGGTGAGGCCACACCTTGAATATTGTGTACAGTTTTGGTTTCCTAATCTGAGGAAGGACATTCTTGCTATTGAGGGAGTGCAGCGAAGGTTCACCAGACTGATTCCCGGGATGGCAGGACTGACATATGACGAAAGACTGGATCGACTAGGCTTATATTCACTGGAATTTAGAAGAATGAGAGGGGATCTCATAGAAACATATAAAATTCTGACAGGATTGGACAGGTTAGATGCAAGAAGAATGTTCCCGGTGTTGGGAAAGTCCAGAACCAGGGGTCACAGTCCAAGGATAAGGGGTAAGCCATTTAGGACCAAGATGAGGAATTGTGAACCTGTGGAATTCTCTACCACAGAAAGTTGTTGAGGCCAGTTCGTTAGATATATTCAAAAGGGAGTTAGATGTGGCCCTTATGGCTAAAGGGATCAAGGGGTATGGAGAGAAAGTAGGAATGGAGTAATGAGGTGAATGATCAGCCATATTGAATGGCTCGAAAAGCCGAATGGCCTACTCCTGCACCTATTTTCTATGTTTCACCCGTTCCTTTTATCAATATCACTATCAATGTTCTTCTCTTCCAGCCTACATACTCACTGTGTCTAAATCAAGGCTCATAGCACCATCTCCTACTTCAACATTCTTTCCCAGGACCTGAAAACAGTGATAATTTCTTAGCTACCAGAGTCTTCCCTTCCTCATACAATCTCCAGGACTTAATCTTAGTATTATCTGCCACACTTGGCGGTGACCTGCGCGAGGCGTCTCAGCCCTGTGATTGGGCTTCTCGATTTAAAAAAAAGAGATACAAATAAACATACTGATATGCAGACTGATTGGTGACTGGGTAATGCACTCCCTTCTGCTGAAAGGAAGAAGCTACAACATTAAAAAGTAAAAGTACACATGGTAAATGGAAGGATTCTAACCTTTTAATAACACAGCCCGAAAACAGTCCTAAGGATTACAGAAGACTCCCCATGAACTCAAATTATTTACAGTCAGCAAAAAAGAAACCTGAAAAACACCTTGATGTATAAATGTAAGCGACTGGAACCGGAACTACTGGTTTGCTGCTTCACAGGCATCAATCCAATCGCTGTAAACATCCACTGGCTCCGACAGGTCTGAGTAGCAACAGTTAAAGAAAAGCCAGAAGCAATTAAATGAACACCAATAAAGTCAAACATCATCCGGGTAACACACAGTAAGTGCACTGCCCCAGGGGGAGAGAGAGAGATAGCAAGTAGTATGTGCACTTGTCGCCACCTCCTTGAAAAGGAAGTAACCCCAAATATCCCTACGTTCTCTCTCACCAACCTTCCCAGCGAGAGTCAATAGCACTATCAGTCCCCCAAAAGAACCAACTTGTATTTTATATAACGCCTTTAACGTAGTAAAACGTCCCAGGAGCATTATCAAACAAAATCTGACACAGAGCCACAAGGAGATATTAAGGCAGATGGGAGGCAGGTCTTAAGGATCATCTTAAAGGAGGAAAGAGAGGTAGAGAGGCAGAGAGGCAGAGGGGGTTATGGGAGAGAATTCCAGAGCTTTTGACGTGGCAGTTGAAGGCATGGCTGCCAATGGTGGAGCGATTAAAATCGGGGATGCTCAGAATTAGAGGAGTACAGATATCTCGGAGGGTTGTAGGGCTGGAAGAGATTACAGAGATAAGGAGAGGCGAGGCCATGGAGGGATTCGAAAACAAGGATGAGAATTTTAAAATTGAGACATTGCCAGAGCGGGGGCCAAAGTAGGTCAGATTGAATGTGCATGCAATCAAACAGTGACAGAATTTCTCCAATCACCTTATTTTGTTTTTAAATGAAGGATACATGTTATTGGCGTTTGGAATTCTTCTAAACACACGGTGCAGGATATGATCCCCGTATTCCGTGCGCGGTCCCTGGAAAGGGGGGGGGGGGGGGAGGAAGAGGAAAACATTAAAAACTCGAACTTAACATGAAACTACACACTATCCTTTCAGAAACTAGAAACATGATTCCAATCAGTCCCTCCATCCCTCCCATTCCAGGGCTATGACACCCACAACATTGCTACTATTTGTAAAAACACTGACAAAACATTGATTTTTGTCTGTGTCGAAGTTTTAGCTTGTAATCTTTGGAAGAAACAGAAAAATCTCAAGCACACCAAGTATTCCTTACAAAAAAAGAACGAGCTCCGAGACCAGACAGACCAGCTGCACCAGGTTTTAGAAGGTGCAATTTGTGAATTGGGTTAAATGGCCCCAGCAAACATCATATACCATTTTCAAAGTTTGACTGGACATTTAATACTTAAATAAGGGAAATGTAGCCTTTTGTTTCACTATAACTTCAAAGGATATTGAATTATATTTTTTAGTATGTAGAACAATGGGGAATCAGTGTGATACACTCCAGTCGTGTAATTGGAGTCTCGCTATCATTTACCCAGCTATTCAGCACAAAAATATACACTCCAGCTCATAGGGAATGGCAGGTTCGCTTACTCGACTGGCCAGTAACACTGAACCCAAGAAATTATCTAATGTTAATACCCCAATACTTTAAAGAAGAAACAATACTGCTGAATGCACCAAATCCAACAGTTACATGTGACTTCCAATTGCACTGACCAGGCACACCTGCAGACTGGCACCCCGCCGAGCCTGAAACGCTAACAAACATGCTGATGGAGCGTCACACACTTACATCTTAACATCACACGACTTTTCGTGGTTACAGAATGGACAGGTGAACTGTGTTTCAAGAGTTCCAAGCACTTTCTTCTTGGTGGGAGGCTTTCTCTTCGATTTCCTGCGCCCCATTGGAACTTCTGTAAATACAGGCGAGTGGGAAAATACTTCAAATATCGCTTAATCTTGTAATCATACTTTGTAAAGAAGAAAGCTGCCATGCCTTGCATGTCCCTTTAGGACCGAGATGAGGAGAAACTTCTTCACCCAGAGAGTGGTGAACCTGTGGAATTCTCTACCACAGAAAGTAGTTGAGGCCAATTCACTAAATATATTCAAAAGGGAGTTAGATGAAGTCCTTACTACTCGGGGGATCAAGGGGTATGGCGAGAAAGCAGGAAGGAAGTACTGAAGTTGCATGTTCAGCCATGAACTCATTGAATGGCTCAAAGGGCCGAATGGCCTACTACTGCACCTATTTTCTATGTTTCTATGAACTGCAGCCATTAGTGTTGGATTAGGTTCCAACTCCCATGGAACTGTTGCATTTCACCATAAATTAATAATATCTCACACTGCAAGTTATGAAGACTGTTTGGTTTTAGCCAGCGTGAATGGAAATGTTGAACAGTTCATGTCAGCTTGGCCTGTAACATTCTTGCGTGCAGCAGAAGGTTGTGGACTCAAGACCCAATTCAAACTTTGAATTCTTAATCTAGGCTGAGAATCCAGTACAGAAGTCAGGGAGAACTGCTTTGTCAGAGGTGCTAATCTTTGGATAAGATGTTAAACCAAGTTCTTGCAGGCCTGTTCAGATGGATATTAAAGATGTTAAATGAGAAGATTGTTTTTCTTAAAACAGCTATTAGTTTAGAGCCAGAGTCGCCATCTGAAGGAGTAGATGTTCTGTCCCCCTTTTGAAGAGAGGGGAATCACAGGCAAGCATGTGATGCACTCCATTAGTATACAACTACAACAACAACTTGTATTTATATAGCTCCTTTAATATAGTAAAACGTTCCAAAGCGATCAAAAAAATTTGACACCGTGCCACATAAGGAGATATTAGGGTAGGTGATCAAAAGCTGGGTCAAAGAGGTCGCTTCTAAGGAACATCTTAAAGGAGGAGAGGCGAAGAGGTTTAGGGAGGGAGTTGCAGAGTTAAGAGCCTTGGCTGCTGAAGACACGGCTACCAATGGCAGAGCGATAAAAATCAGGATGCGCAAGAGGTCAGAATTGGAGGAGCGCAGAGATTTCAGAGGGTTGTAGGGCTGGAGGAGATTACAGACATAGGGAGGGGTGAAACCATGGTGGGATTTGAAAATCTGGTTGAGAATTTTTAAATCCAGGCGCTGCCAGACTGGGAGCCAATATAGGTCTGTGAGCACAGGGGTGATGGGTGAATGGGTTTTGGTGCGAGTTAGGATGTGGGCAGCAGAGTTTTGGGTAAGCTCAAGTTTACAGAGGGTACTGAGAAATGTCACTTGCAATCTCTGTCTCTTCAGAGAGATTAGATCAAATGGGCTGGAAGAGCTTCATCCTAGCCCCTAGTCTGTACCTCCCATTAACTCACTATTTACTGAAGTTGGATTGGTGGTTGAAGGAATGGGGAATAAAGGGATATGGTAACAGAACAGACACAAGGGATTAGGACTACTCCTCAGGTGAAGGGTAATGGCCCACCTCCGCGCTGTCATTTCTATGTAGATGAGGATAATAAATAGACGAGTGTCTGGCTCGCCCCACATCACACCTCTGCTATAGGACCATTTTTAATGCCAGTCTGCTATCTGACCACACAGTTTCCAAACTGCCCACATTGGTACACTTTCTGTGAAGCTGATATACCGCACACTCTCCCCTTAGGTACAAGCCATCAAATAGAGCTCAGGCACAGGGTAACAAGAAACAAAGCTCAAGGCTTCCCCACATGGGTACTGCTGGAATTTAATCAGCTGAAATGTACAGATTAGCAGCACAGAACAGTAGTGAGCTTCCCATTGCTCAAACTAGGACCAACCCGTTGTCAGAACATTTGCGTTCAAAATTATCTGGAGTTGAGTAGAAAGAATCCTGGCCCCCAGTGACATTAATGGGCCAGGCTGGATGGTCAGTCATCAGGAGTGCCCTGCAATACTAGATCTGTCAAAGGACCTTGACTTTATTCTCAACTTTCAATATCAGTTGTGTCATCTTGGAGCCGCCGCAAACTCAGAGGCCCTGTTTATCACGGAATAAAGCAGAGCCACGGGAAGGAAACTCAGGCACGGTGCAGAACAGGCAGCCAATCTAATTCTGACAGGCTCACACCCCAGCCCAAGTTGGAGGCTGCATCCACAGCCAATATAAATGCCAACACTCGGGTCACCAGAACTCTTAGGGATTTACGTTCACATAAGAACATAAGAACATAAGAATTAGGAGCAGGAGGAGGCCATACGACCCCTCCAGCCTGCTCCGGCATTCTATAAGATCATGGCTGATCTTCGACCTGAACACCACTTTCTCACCCAATCCCCATATCCCTCTATTCCTCTCGAGTCCAAAAATCTATCGATCTCAGCCTTGAATATACACAACGACTCAGCATCCACAGCCCTCTGGGGCAGAGAATTCCAAAGATTCACAACCCCGAGTGAAGAAATTCCTTATCTCAGTCTTAAATGACCGACTCCTTATCCTGAAACTCTTCAACCAGGGGAAACAATCTCTCAATATCTACCCTCTTAATCTCCCTCGGAATCTCATATGTTTCAATGAGATCACACCTCATTCTTCTAAACACCAGAGTATCGGCCCAATCTACTCAATCTCTCTTCATAAGACAACCTTTTCGTAGAATCATAGAAATTTACAGCACGGAAGGAGGCCACCTCGGCCCATCGTGTCCGCGCCGGCCGACAAAGAGCTATCCAGCCTAATCCCACTTTCCCGCTCTCGGTCCGTAGCCCTGCAGGTTACGGCACTTCAAGTGCACATCCAAGTACTTTTTAAATGTGGTGAGGGTTTCTGCCTCTACCACCCTTTCAGGCAGTGAGTTCCAGACCCCCACCACGCTCTGGGTGAAGAAATTCTCCTTCAAATCCCCTCTAAACCTTTTACCAATTACTTTAAACCTATGCCCCTTGGTTGTTGACACCTCTGCTAAGGGAAATAGGTCCTTCCTATCCACTCTATCTAGGCCTCTCATCATTTTATATACCTCAATAAGGTCTCCCCTCAGCCTCCTCTGCTCCAAAGAAAACAAACCCAGTCTATTCAATCTTTCCTCATAGCTAAAATTCTCCAATCCAGGCAATATCTTCGTAAATCTCCTCTGTACCCTCTCTAGTGCAATCACATCCTTCCTGTAATTGGTGACCATTAATTGCATGCAGTACTCTAGCTGTGGCCTAACTAGTGTTTTATACAGTTCAAGCATAACCCCTCTTGCCTTGTATTCTATGCCTTCTTAACCACCTGGCCTGCTAAGAAGCTGCAGGGTGACTTGGACAGGTTAGGTGAGTAGGCAAATACATGGCAGATGCAGTATAATGTAGATAAATGTGAGGTTATCCATTTTGGTGGAAAAAACAGGAAGGCAGAATATTATCTGAATGGCGGCAGAATAGGAAAAGGGGAGTGCAACGAGACCTGGGTGTCATGGTACATCAGTCATTGAAAGGTGGCATGCAGGTACAGCAGGCGGTGAAGGCAGCAAATGGCATGTTGGCCTTCATAGCAAGAGGATTTGAGTATAGGAGCAGGGAGGTCTTACTGCATTTGTACAGGGCCTTGGTGAAGCCACACCTTGAATATTGTGTGCAGTTTTGGTTTCCTAATCTGAGGAAAGACATTCCTGTTATTGAGGGAGTGCAGCGAAGGTTCACCAGACTGATTTCCAGAATGGCAGGACTGACATATGAAGAAAGACTGGATCGACTCGGCTTATATTCACTGGGATTTAGAAGAATGAGAGAGGATCTCATAGAATCATATAAAATTCTGACGAGATTGGACAAGTTAGATGCAGGAAGAATGTTCCCAATGTTGGGGAAGCCCAGAACCAGGGGCCAGTCCAAGGATAAGGGGTAAGGCATTTAGGACTGAGATGAGGAAAAACTTCTTCACTCAGAGAATTGTGAACCTGTGGAATTCTCTACCACACAAAGTTGTTGATGCCAGTTCGTTAGATATATTCAAAAGGGAGTTAGATGTGGCCCTTACGGCAAAAGGGATCAAGGGGTATGGAGAGAAAGCAGGAATGGGGTACTGAAGTTGCATGATCAGCCATGATCACATTGAATGGTGGTGCAGACGTGAAGGGCCGAATGGCCTACTCCTGCACCTATTTTCTATGTTTCTATTTTTCAGGGATCTGTGGACCTGCACGCCAAAGTCCCTTTGGTCCTCTACACTTCTCAGGTGACCTATCATTTAATGTGTATTCTGTTGTTTTGTTAGCCCTCCCCAAATGCATTACCTCACACTTCTCTGGATTGAATTCCATTTGCCACTGTTCTGCCCACCTGACCAGTTCATTGATATCTTCCTGCTGTCTACAGCTTTCATCTTCATTATCAACCACACAGCCAATTTTAATATCATCTGCAAACTTTTTAATCATAACCCCTATATTCAAGTCTAAATCATTGATATATACCACAAAAAGCAAGGGACCCAGTACTGAGCCATACCCATGTCTTCCGCCTCCACATACAGATTACCGTTATGGTCTCTAATAGGTCCTACTCTTTCTTTAGTTATCCTCTTGCTCTTAATAGAAACAGAAACATAGACATTAGGTACAGGAGCAGGCCATTCGGCCCTTCGAGCCTGCACCACCATTCAATATCATGGCTGAGCATTTAACCTCAGTACCTCTTTCCTGCTCCTCAGTACCCATTTCCTGCTGTTAATGTATTTATAAAACATCTTTGGCTGTTCCTTGATTTTACTTGCCAAAAATTTTTTCATGCCCTCTTTGCTTTCCTAATTTCACCACTTTGTATATTCCTCTAGAGATTCTGCAGTATTAAGCCCTCGGTATCTGTCTTAAGCCTCCCTCTTTTTCTTTATCCTACACTGTATGTTCCTCGACATGCAGGGGACTCTTATAGATATGTTAGTCCCATCCTTTTTCTTTGAGGGAACATACTTGCTTTGAACCCTCACTATCTCCTCCTTGAATGCTTAGACACTGATTTACCTTCAAGTAGCTGTTTCCAGTCCATTATGGCTAAATCACATCTCAGCTCATCATTGGCCTTTCCCCAATTGAGAACTTTTATTCCTGGTTTATCTTTGTCCTTTTCCATAATTACCCTAAATCGAACTGAATTATGATCACTAGCACCAAAATGCTCTCCCACCTGCCCTGATTCATACTCTAAACCATGTCCAGCTCCTTCCTTGTTGGGCTTGCTACATATTGGCTAAAAAAGTTTTCCTGAATGCATTTTAGAAATTCTGCACCCTCTATATCGTTTACACTAATTTTATCCCAGTTAATATTAGGATAGTTAAAATCCACTACTATTACTGCCCTATAGTTTTTGCACTTCAGAAATTTGCCTACATATTTGCTCTTCCATCTCCCCTCTGACTGCTTGGGGGTCTATAGTACACTCTCATCAGTGTGGTCGGCCTTTTTTTGTTCTTCAATTTGACCCATATGGCCTCATTTGATGATCCTTTCAACATATCATCCCTCCTCACAGCTGTAATTGTTTCTTTCATAAATACTGTGACCCCCCCCTCCTTTTTTACCCTCTCTCTGTCCCATCTGAAAATCCTGTAACCAGGAATGTTCAGCTGCCATACCTGCCATTCTTTCAGCCATGTCTCAGTTATAGCTATATCATACTCCCAAGTGTCTATCTCTGCTCTCAACTCATCTGGCTTATTCTCTATACTCCTTGCATTGAAGTATCATCCCAGGAATCAATCTAGTGAACCTTCATTGCACCACCTCCAAAGTAAGTATATCCTTGCTTAGATAAGGAGACCAGAACTGTGCAGAGAACACAGGCACGACGGTTTTTCAGTTAACTTAATTTATCAAACCCAATGACAAAATACACAATGGTATTAAGCATCAGACACCTGGGTCGCTTGTCAAATCTCACAAATTAGAGAAAATGAATCTCATTCATCCTGTAACTTTGCTGTACCACATGGTGGGGGTTCCACTGTCCAGCATTTCCCCATCACTGCGTGAATACAAGGCAATTGCTTTCAGTGGAATACACACCAGCCATCAATGTGACCTCCCAGACTCAGGCCACCAATTAGGTGAAAGTCTAGTGCAATGGACGAGCAGCTGGAGTCAGGCTGTCCAAACAGCTCTCGAAGGTAACTAGGTAGAGTCAGTGGCAGCACTGACCTGTACAGCACTGCACCAAAGAGACAACAAAATACAACACCTCAAGAGTTCTCCAAGTCCTTCCAAGTTACTTTTGATGTAAACGGTCAGCTCCAGATCTGAGTATCAGCAGCAAGCAGCTGTCAAGCTTTCACGAGAATCTGTCAGTAGCATTTCACTCCCTGTGGAGAGAGGGTCTTCAGTAAATAACACATGGTGCAACCTGCCATACAACAACAGTACCGACACTGAGTTAGGATGCAGGATTCCATCCAGGGTTTGGAGAAGGTCAGGCCCAGATTGCCTCACTCCCTGGATGATATTGGACAAATTCTGCAAGTTCAATATGCTATGCTGCCTGTAACTCAAGGGTTATGCACTTGTCTTAAGTCATCATTTATGTGATGTTAGACAGTGAAGCCAGTTCTGGATTTACTACTAGCCCAACCAAATAGCAGGCCATCTTCTGTCATTGCAGGTTAATGAGTTATTTGTAACATCCTCTCACAGATAATACATCACATATTGGATATTTAAATTAGATCACCTAGTCATTTTAATCCAACAGTGCTTTTCCCGTAGAAAATAAATTGTCTTCATAATTTACACTAAAGGTTCATGCCTGATATAAACAAAGATGGCACACAATTATCATCAACAGCTCGTCACCGTTGCTTTGTGTTTGTGTGGTGGACCATACATTCTGTAGAGAATTCTTACTGTGCAATAAAGTGGATGAATTAACTGTGCAAATAGATGCTAACAAATATGATGTGATTGGGATTACGGAGACGTGGCTCCAGGATGATCAGGGCTGGGAACTCAACATCCAGGGGTATTCAACATTCAGGAAAGATAGAATAAAAGGAAAAGGAGGTGGGGTAGCATTGCTGGTTAAGGAGCAAATTAAGGCAATAGTTCGGAAGGACATTAGCTTGGATGATGTGGAATCTATATGGGTAGAGCTGCAGAATACCAAAGGACAAAAAACGTTAGTGGGAGTTGTGTACAGACCTCCAAACAGTAGTAGTGATGTTGGGGAGGGCATCAAACATGAAATTAGGGGTGCGTGCAATAAAGGTGCAGCAGTTATAATGGGTGACTTTAATATGCACATAGATTGGGTTAACCAAACTGGAAGCAATACGGTAGAGGAGGATTTCCTGGAGTGCATAAGGGATGGTTTTTTAGACCAATATGTCGAGGAACCAACTAGGGGGGAGGCCATCTTAGACTGGGTGTTGTGTAATGAGAGAGGATTAATTAGCAATCTCGTTGTGCGAGGCCCCTTGGGGAAGAGTGACCATAATATGGTGGAATTCTGCATTAGGATGGAGAATGAAACAGTTATTTCAGAAACCATGGTCCAGAACTTAAAGAAGGCTAACTTTGAAGGTATGAGGCATGAATTGGCTAGGATCGATTGGCGAATGATACTGAAGGGGTTGACTGTGGATGGGCAATGGCAGACATTTAGAGACCGCATGGATGAACTACAACAATTGTACATTCCTGTCTGTCGTAAAAATAAAAAAGGGAAGGTGGCTCAACCGTGGCTATCAAGGGAAATCAGGGATAGCATTAAAGCCAAGGAAGTGGCATACAAATTGGCCAGAAATAGCAGAGAACCCGGGGACTGGGAGAAATTTAGAACTCAGCAGAGGAGGACAAAGGGTTTGATTAGGGCAGGGAAAATGGAGTACGAGAAGAAGCTTGCAGGGAACATTAAGACGGATTGCAAAAGTTTCTATAGATATGTAAAGAGAAAAAGGTTAGTAAAGACAAACGTAGGTCCCCTGCAGTCAGAATCAGGGGAAGTCATAACGGGGAACAAAGAAATGGCGGACCAATTGAACAAGTACTTTGGTTCGGTATTCACTGAGGAGGACACAAACAACCTTCCGGATATAAAAGGGGTCGGAGGGTCTAGGAAGGAGGAGGAACTGAGGGAAATCCTTATTAGTCGGGAAATTGTGTTGGGGAAATTGATGGGATTGAAGGCCGATAAATCCCCAGGGCCTGATGGACTGCATCCCAGAGTACTTAAGGAGGTGGCCTTGGAAATAGTGGATGCATTGACAGTCATTTTCCAACATTCCATTGACTCTGGATCAGTTCCTATCGAGTGGAGGGTAGCCAATGTAACCCCACTTTTTAAAAAAGGAGGGAGAGAGAAAACAGGGAATTACAGACCGGTCAGCCTGACATCGGTAGTGGGTAAAATGATGGAATCAATTATTAAGGATGTCATCGCAGTGCATTTGGAAAGAGGTAATATGATAGGTCCAAGTCAGCATGGATTTGTGAAAGGGAAATCATGCTTGACAAATCTTCTGGAATTTTTTGAGGATGTTTCCAGTAGAGTGGACAAGGGAGAACCAATTGATGTGGTATATTTGGACTTTCAGAAGGCTTTCGACAAGGTCCCACACAAGAGATTAATGTGCAAAGTTAAAGCACATGGGATTGGGGGTAGTGTGCTGACATGGATTGAGAACTGGTTGTCAGACAGGAAGCAAAGAGTAGGAGTAAATGGGGACTTTTCAGAATGGCAGGCAGTGACTAGTGGGGTACCGCAAGGTTCTGTGCTGGGGCCCCAGCTGTTTACACTGTACATTAATGATTTAGACGAGGGGATTAAATGTAGTATCTCCAAATTTGCGGATGACACTAAGTTGGGTGGCAGTGTGAGCTGCAAGGAGGATTCTATGAGGCTGCAGAGCGACTTGGATAGGTTAGGTGAGTGGGCAAATGCATGGCAGATGAAGTATAATGTGGATAAATGTGAGGTTATCCACTTTGGTGGTAAAAACAGAGAGACAGACTATTATCTGAATGGTGACAGATTAGGAAAAGGGGAGGTGCAACGAGACCTGGGTGTCATGGTGCATCAGTCATTGAAGGTTGGCATGCAGGTACAGCAGGCGGTTAAGAAAGCAAATGGCATGTTGGCCTTCATAGCGAGGGGATTTGAGTACAGGGGCAGGGAGGTGTTGCTACAGTTGTACAGGGCCTTGGTGAGGCCACACCTGGAGTATTGTGGACAGTTTTGGTCTCCTAACCTGAGGAAGGACATTCTTGCTATCGAGGGAGTGCAGCGAAGGTTCACCAGACTGATTCCCGGGATGGCGGGACTGACCTATCAAGAAAGACTGGATCAACTGGGCTTGTATTCACTGGAGTTCAGAAGAATGAGAGGGGGACCTCATAGAAACGTTTAAAATTCTGATGGGTTTGGACAGGTTCGATGCAGGAAGAATGTTCCCAATGTTGGGGAAGTCCAGAACCAAGGGTCACAGTCTAAGGATAAGGGGTAAGCCATTTAGGACCGAGATGAGGAGAAACTTGTTCACCCAGAGAGTGGTGAACCTGTGGAATTCTCTACCACAGAAAGTTGTTGAGGCCAATTCACTAAATATATTCAAAAAGGAGTTAGATGTAGTCCTTACTACTAGGGGGATCAAGGGGTATGGCGAGAAAGCAGGAATGGGGTACTGAAGTTGCATGTTCAGCCATGAACTCATTGAATGGCGGTGCAGGCTAGAAGGGCCGAATGGCCTTATCCTGCACCTATTTTCTATGTTTTATGTTTCTATGTGCCATCGTGACTGGAGACAATGTCACAGACTAGAACACTGGGAAACATCAACATTATTCCTTTAATAGATTTCCACTACTGAATGAATACTGCATTGTAGAGATCAGACTCCTGCTTCTGATTCAAAAGATTGAGGGTTCAAATCTCACATAATATCGGCTGACACTCTAGTGCAGTACTGAGGGAGCCCTGTACTGCCATCTTGAGGATGATCTAACTGAGGTGTTTCAGACATTGGAGGATTTGATAGGGTAAACAGAGAAACTATTTTGTCTGGTGGGATTCCAAAACAAAGGGGCATAACGTTAAAATTAGAGCCAGGCTGATGTCAGAAAGCACTTCTTCACACAAAGGGGACTGGAAATCTGAAATACTCCCACATAAGCTGTCAAGACAATGGGTTAATTGAAAATTTCAATGCTGAGATTCAAAACTGAGTTCAGACGAAAGGCCATCGACCTGAAACATTAACTCTGTTTCTCTCTCCACAGATGCTGTCTTCCAGCATTTTCTGTTTTTATTTCAGATTTCCAGCATCCGCAGTATTTTGCTTTTGATATATTTTTGTTAGGGCAAAGTTGAGAGGGTTATGGAACCAAGGTGGGTACGTAGAGTTAAGATATTGATCAGGCATGATCTAATTGAATGGCGGAACAGGCTCATTTGCCTCTTCCTGAGGACGAATTGGGGGGTGAAAGAATGAGGGATGGGGGGGAGAAGAATAGAAGGGGGGGGAGGAGAAGAGAATGGGGGGGGGGGAAGAGAAGAGAATGGGGGGGGGGGAAGAGAAGAGAATGGGGGGGGGGGAAGAGAAGAGAATGGGGGGGGGGAAGAGAAGAGAATGGGGGAGGGGGAGAAGAGAATGGGGGAGGGGGAGAAGAGAATGGGGGAGGGGGAGAAGAGAATGGGGGAGGGGGAGAAGAGAATGGGGGAGGGGAGAAGAGAATGGGGGAGGGGGAGAAGAGAATGGGGGAGGGGGAGAAGAGAATGGGGGAGGGGGAGAAGAGAATGGGGGAGGGGGAGAAGAGAATGGGGGAGGGGGAGAAGAGAATGGGGGAGGGGGAGAAGAGAATGGGGGAGGGGGAGAAGAGAATGGGGGAGGGGGAGAAGAGAATGGGGGAGGGGGAGAAGAGAATGGGGGAGGGGGAGAAGAGAATGGGGGAGGGGGAGAAGAGAATGGGGGAGGGGAGAAGAGAATGGGGGAGGGGGAGAAGAGAATGGGGGAGGGGGAGAAGAGAATGGGGGAGGGGGAGAAGAGAATGGGGGAGGGGGAGAAGAGAATGGGGGAGGGGGAGAAGAGAATGGGGGAGGGGGAGAAGAGAATGGGGGAGGGGGAGAAGAGAATGGGGGAGGGGGAGAAGAGAATGGGGGAGGGGGAGAAGAGAATGGGGGAGGGGGAGAAGAGAATGGGGGAGGGGGAGAAGAGAATGGGGGAGGGGGAGAAGAGAATGGGGGAGGGGGAGAAGAGAATGGGGGAGGGGGAGAGAAGAATGGGGGAGGGGGAGAAGAGAATGGGGGAGGGGGAGAAGAGAATGGGGAGGGGAGAAGAGAATGGGGGAGGGAGAAGAGAATGGGGATGTTAAAAAAAAGATGAGAGTAAAAAAAAGATGGAGAGTAAATGTAAAAAAAGATGGAGAGTAAAAAAAGAGGGAGTAAAAAAAGATGGAGAGTAAAAAAGATGAAAAAAAATGGAGAGTAAAAAAAAAGATGGAGAGAGAAGAAAAAAGATGGAGAGAGAAGAAAAAAATGGAGAGAGAAAAAAAAAGATTGAGTAGATAAACAAAAGATGGAGAGAGAGAAAAACCCCCCCCCGAA